>NW_008345290.1:851440-852208 GCF_000622305.1 Nannospalax galili
GAGAGAGAGAGAGAAATTGAAATTAAATCTTTAAAAGCAGCGCAGTAAATTTCCATTAAAATGCAAAACATAAGCTAGATTTTCCGGAGTGGCGTGTTTGTCATATTTTCATTTAAAATTGATAATTATTGAACATGATATGTCAGTGAATCTTTTAATGTTCAACAAAAGGCTTTTATATGCAAAATGAATCATTGAGAGGATATGTAACTTATTACTGCAGCTAATTAAAAGACTAAATTTTCTAGTAAAGGTGATAAACATTACCATTGAAATCTACCCGATGACTATAGACATACACAGGCACCAAGGATCCAAGTCCAACCGATTATGACTAGTAATAATCAGATACATACAGATTAGAGATACATGCGCCAACATCTCAGTGTTAGTAGCAAAAACAATGAGTCTCTCTGCAAGGAACAATATATTCTAAAATGAAATGGAGATCTTTTTTAAAGGTTAAAAACTCATTCAATTTTATGTCTTACAGGGCTTATACTGAGTTCAATATTGTATAACTGTATTAATTCAACTGTGAACCTAGAAACTTACAGCCACTTGTGAAAGAGATGTACTCTTGCTCTGGAGTGTGTTACTGAATATGTTAAAGCTATAATGAAATGCCTCTTCTAATCATGTAGTTATTAAAAATTTTTTTAAATGATTAAAAAAAACAATAATTCCTCAAAGCATAAAAATTTGCTCCTCAATAATTAGTAGATGTGAAAAACATTACCATTGAAATCTACCTGATGACTTTATAGA
>NW_008345290.1:852311-854973 GCF_000622305.1 Nannospalax galili
TGTATTAGAAATGAATTTTTCTGTATGAAACTGTGTATTTTAATAATGAAATGGAGATCTTTTTCAAAGTTTAAGACCTCATTTAATTTTATGCCTTATAGGGTTTATACAGAGCACAATATTGTATAACTGTATTAATTTAACTGTAAACCTAATAATTTACAGCCAATTTTAAAAGAGATGTATCTCTGCTCTGGAAATTGTTATTGAATATGTTAAAGCTGTAATGAAATGTTACTTCTAAGTATGTGGTTATTAAATAAATAATTTTTTAAAAAGACTAAATTTTCTTAAGCCTCTGAGTTCAAATTACAATTCTTGCTAGTTGATTTATGAATTAAATTATTTTATTAAAAATAAGCATAAACGCTTATCATTTGACTAATTTTTAACTAAGAAACTAGTTTGTTTAATATATATTAGAAAAGCTAAAAGTCACTTAAAAGTTTACATTGAGGACTGACTGGGTGGGCATGGTGGCCCACCTATAATCCCAGCACTCAAGAGGTAGATCCCCGGGGCAAGCTAGGTAGCTACTCTAGCTAAATTGACAAACTCGATTTAGTGAGAAACCCTGCCTTGGTAAATAAAGTGGACAGCGATAGAAGACACCTGACTTCAACCTCTGGCCTCTACACATGCATGGGCACTTGTGCATATATGCATACACACATGAGAACATGCATATATTCATGAACGCACACTACACACGCACACACAGGCAAAAAGAACTGCAGTGCTAAATTCCTTCAAATATTTTAACATGTATATTTATAAGCCTAATATTTCATTTTTTTTTCTTCTTTTTTAGTCTTTTTGAGACAGGGTTTCCCTGTAGCCCCAGCTGGCCTGGAACTCACTATGTAGACCAGGCTGGCTTTGAACTGACAGAGATCTGCCACCTCTGCCTCCCAAGTGCTGGGATTAAAGGCGTGCGCCACCACACCCGGCATGTCCTCAATCTAACAAATGAAAGCAATTTCTGTAAGTTCTTCTTAGCTTATTACAATGTAATCATTTGAATTTAAAGCCTTAGCAAGCATTCAAATACCACTTATAAACTTAATGAATTACACTCACTATTGCATGTCAACTTCAAATCACAAGTGTCAATGAGGCATTTCCAATTAAAAAACACAAAACAATTAACTGTAGCATGTCAGATATTCTCTAACAGGTCATCTCTTGGGCATTTGAAGCATGCTCATGAGAAACATCAGTTATCATTGTGATTTGAAACCTAGGTGACATCAACAGACCACTGCAGGGTTAATGCTTCCCCTGCAGTTTGCTTATCTCCACAATTTCTACGCGTTTGGATCTGCAAAGTCATTTATCCAATGCAAGACTCAAAATTACTACCTTCCACAGTACCCATCCTGTGAGTAAAAGGTCAGCACTGTGATGTGGCTACTCATCTGGTAACTGGTTTACATTTGGAAACTAGAAAGTACCATCTGATGTGGGATCCTTTTGCCCACATCGAGGCCAGCCTGGTCTACATAGCAAGTTCCAGGGCAGCTGGGGCTACAGGGAGACCCTGTCTCAAAAGGGCAAAAAAGAAATTTACTTTCAATTTTTGTTTTTTAAGATTGATAGAATTTTGCATAAACCACTTGGAATGCAACTGATTGCTTTCCTTTCTGTCTGCCTTCACGATGTAGCTCCGTTTCCATCTTTTCTTCATCAGCTACCTTCCCAGTCACTATTTGATTATCATATTAACAGTTACATGTTAGATTATGTGTAGATTTTGTGAATATATGCAAAGGTCAAGTCATTGCTTGAAACCTAGACTCTTGTCCAGGAAAACATGATTTCCATGTTTATTTGGGGTTTTTCGTTGTTGTTTTGTTTTTTTCATTTTTATTCTTTGTCAGTGCTGGGGATCAAACCCAGGACCTTGCACATGCTAGGCAAGCACTGTAGCTCTGAACTACATTTCTAGTCCTCCACGTTTATTTATTAAAACTATATTTAGGTCACAATGTGAGGGTAACAAGTTCATCAGCCACCAATGCCTAAAGCCAGCAGCCATAACCCACTCAAATCAATCATCTAACAGCAGTCTTTTCCACGTGAGCATGAGGTTTCAATAAATTCTGTAAACACACTGCTGCACACCTAATTAACCTCATTTTCATCATTGTTTTCAGAAAGTCTAAGCTGTCTTGGTTAGAGTGGGACAAAAATAATCATCCAATACATTAGCATAACAATATTTAATTTACGTTATCTAGGATGATTTAAGGTTGTTTCCAATTTTTAGATTATAAACAAAATGGCAGTAAATTTGTATTTGTTTGTGAGCATGCTTTTTTTTAATCTGTTGATTTTCTTAGAAAAGACTCCAAGTTGTAAAACTGCACAGTGAACAGATGGACTTAGCTCTATTAATAAGTATTGCTTTTAATGTTTTCCAAAAAGCTTATTTGATCACAGTTGTTTCCAGAGTGTATTTATTTGTTTTGTTTGATATTCCTTAATTTGGGAAAATTCTAGTCATTAAATGATACAGAAGGAGCTTTGACTACTAAAGGCAATAGATTTCTTAGTAACTTTCATGTAATTTACATTTTCCTTATATGCTTTATCTGCCTGAAGCCTTTGTTCACTTTCTGCTGGAGCTTGATATCTGTCTTGAAAATTCAAATTAATTTTA
>NW_008345290.1:855125-862796 GCF_000622305.1 Nannospalax galili
CTAGCAAATTTTTAAAAATAATTTTTGAAAATTTGAGAATTTCATACAACGCATTTTGATCATATTCAAACTCCCTCCCTCAGAACCGCTCCCCTATCACCTCTCAGATCCACCAAATTCAACAACTGACAAATAGGACCTCTTGAAATTTAAAGGCTTCTATATAACAAAGGACACTATCATTCAAGTGAAGAGGTCAACCTACACGATGGGAAAAAGTATTTACTAGCTATATATCTAACAGAGGATTAGTGTCTAGACTATACAAAGATTTTTAAAAAATTAAATTAAAAATTGAGGCAAGGAACTAAACACAACATAAAAGAGATTAAAGTAGTTACCTTATAACAAAAGGACAATGCCCCACTAAACACCACAGTCTAGCAAAGTAAAAGCCCAATGCCAGGAACGGACTCCCTCTTTTGAAGCTGTTGATCAGGGGTCCCATATACCATCAAATAATACTGGCCATTGCCTCTGTTCTTGGTTACCGACCAGAACTTGATAGTAAGACCCGATTGCTAAAGACACTACATAAATGAGCTGTAGAACAAACAAGGAAAAATCAAACATGCTGACTTCAAAACCTCATCTCTACTGGCTAATTTTCAGAGTGCTAGAAGGTGTTATGCACACTCTGAATAGAAAATCAATCATCCACTTTACTCAGCTGTGAATCCCATGAACTACAACAATAACTCATCTGTCAAAATATGCCCATTGGTGCAACAGTGACATAAATATTATGGGAGTAACCAACTACTTTTAATTGGACTTAAGGCTGCATCATAGGATGGAGCCCATACCTAACGCTGAGATCAGGTCTAAGAACCTGAGGCTAGACAGGTGAGAGGCCATAGTAGAGAACCTAATACTATTATTCTCATATATATATATTCAAATTATAATCAATATATACATATATATATATATGTGTGTGTGTATATATATATATATCTATAGTATTAAACTGACCCATAATGACCTATTGTCATGTCCATACAGTAATGCATCTCTCAACTGTTAGTAGAGAAGTTTCCTTATGCAGCAGATGGTGATTAACACAGAAAACCACAACTGGCCAACATGGGGAAAATGTGAGAATGCAGACTGCTTATCCCTGAATAGGACCCTTACATCAAACTTCTGCCTCCCAGGGCTCAGGGATCATTGTGGAAGAGGGAGTGGAAAGGCTGTAAGTGCTAGAAGTGATGGATGACCACATGAAAAGAGAGTTTTGCAGGCAGCTGGTTACTCATATGAACTCATAGCAATGGTGACAGTATGTGAAAGTCCCACCTAAGCTCAAGCCAGACAAAAATCCTAACAATATTTTGAATCATGACTTTTCTTTCTTTTAAGAAATAAAATCAGTGTTAAAACATGTGTTTGTTGCATGAGGGCAAGGACCACACTACGTTTATTCAACAGAATCTGCAAGATCTAACACTCACCCTTGATGTGCATCAATTTTTAAATCTATTTTAAATATTTCCTAAGTTTGGCATGTTCACTTATTTAACTTCTTTATTAGTGAAAAGATAAATGATGCAGATATTCACAAAGAGAGTAATATAATGGTTTTTTCAAGAGATAAAAGCTTAATACAAAGTAGATATGAGGAGCTGAAGAGATGGCTCGGTGGTTAAGAGCACTTGCTGTTGTTGCAGAGAACCTGTGTTCAGTTCCCAGCAATTACATGGTGGCCACAACTGTCTCTAACTCTAGTTCCGCAAGATCCTCTGTAGGCACCAGGCATGAACGTGGTACACATACATGTCTGCAGGCAAAACACTCATACACATAAAAATAAGTAAAATCTTTTTTAAAAAAGTAGATAATGAGGAGATAGGATGTAGCTCAGTTGAGACAACGATGTCTATCATGCACCAAGCCCTGGTTTTGATCCCCAAATACATAAATAGGCATGGTGATACACACGCAATCCCAATACTCAGAAGGTAGAGACAGGAGGATCAGGGGTTCGAGGTCATCCTCATGCACCTATCAAATTCAAGACCAGCCTAGGATACATGAGACCCTGTTTTGGAAAAAAAAAAAAAAAAAAAGTAGATGTGAAGATATGAAGAATCCTAAAAATGTTTCTATTTTTATTCATAAAGGAGTTTTAAAATCTTTCTCCTACAATGTGTATTGGCAAGCTCTATTGACATATTTCACAAATATTTATATGAAAACCTTACACTAGTGTGTATATAATTGCTTTTATCAGGTCTATCAGATTATGGACATTAGAAAATGGATATTGGCTTTCAATGATATTAAAAGATAACTTTTCTATCTAGAATTCTTAAAGTAAAAACAATTATAATTTGTAAAGGTCTAAATTTTCTCTAAAAATACATTAAATATTAAACATGGAACACGGGTGCCAACTCAGTGTTCTGGAAGTAGGACACATTTATTCTTTCCAATGAATAGTCACTAAATTATTAAATTTCCTTTGAATTTGCAATGCACAATTTTTCTGTTCAAAATACTTAATAATTATACTTTAGGTTCTTCTTTGGATGTACAAAGATAGAAAACATATAACTCTTAGCTATAAACTAAAAACTAAGAGGTTGAAGGCACTTTCCACCAAAGTTGATGATCTGCCCATTACAATAGAAGAGAACCAACTCCTACAAGTTGTCCTCTGACCTCCAAATGCATGAGTACATTCACATGTGCCCATACACAAACACATACATGCACACACAAATAAATAAATGTAATAATAAAATCTGGGTAATTCTCAATACTACTACTTTTCTTGGGGTTGGAGATATAGCTCAGTTGTTGAGTGTCTGTTGAGAATGCATAAGACCATGAGTTCTACCCTCAGCATAAAGGGGAAAAAGGAGAAATGATATTTTATATGAATATTTTGCTTTATTAAAATTATGCCACTTAATACAAGAATAAATATATGATTTTACAATACAATTATGGAGATACAAACATTCCTTATTATCAGTGAAAATAATTTTTAAAACTTCAACATGTTCTGTAGCCCTTAATTGCATGAAATAATAATTTAGCATTATTTACAACCAGTACAAAGAAATAACTTTTCTTTCCCCACTAGAAAACTGAAATCTAAAGACAACTGATTAGCTTGAATTTGAAGGAAAGACGAAACCCTAGCAGGGGTGTTGCAAGCACTGCCTTGTGGAGGTGGTTTCCAGAGGAACAGGTAGCTGCCCTGTGAATGAAGAAAAAGAATTGAGCTGGGTGTGGTAGCACACCGCTGTATCACAATCACAGGGAGACTGAGGCAAGAGGAGAGTAAGTTCAAGGCCAGGTGCAGCTATGTAGCAAAACTGTCTCCAAAAAGAAAAAAAAAAAAAAAAACACAAATAGAAGGAAAGAAGAGTTCAAATAAAATTTGCAACAAACTGCTAAAATCAGAGGTTGACTAAGCATGAGAGTACAAAGCCCGGATAGCTGGAGTCAGGCGGAGGACTCAGGAGAAGCAGAATGTCTGTGCCAAGTCAGTGCTTTTACAGTATGACACATCTCTTCTTTTCAATGAATATTCCTTGAATTATTAAATTAACTTTGCATTTGCATTGTACAATGTTTCTGTCCAAAATACCTTGATAATTGTACATTAGCATACCTAACTGAACTTATGAGGTTGTCACAGTGGCCTTGGCCCACTAGGAAAAACTACTTCTCTGACCTGGATGGAAACCTAACATTCCAAACTACCCAAAACATGAAAGTATTAATTCAGTTGTTCCAGTGAATCATCTGGCCAAGGGACAACCCCTCAGGAAGGTGGATTCACCTTAGGCTAAAGAGATTGATGGAATAATTATCTCTTGAATAAACTAATATACTTTTCTTTCTCAGAATTTTCACCTCCTGGTGCAATCCTACTGGCCACCATCAGGTTCTCTTGAGTCTACCCACCTTTCTGAGTCCTGACTTGTCCATCATGCGGTTGACCTTCATGGCTAACTCAAATGGCCTCTCTCTCTCTCTTGTTCTCTCTCCCTCTTTCCCTCCCTCCCTCCCTCTTAAGCTACTACTTGTGAATCTACAATAAAATTTTCTCTAAAAGTCATCCTCTGTGGTTCAGAATTCCATTTTTCATATTTGAGAAACAAGAACCCAAACCCATTGGCTTTTGAGGCCTTGGTGGTCATTCAGTTTCTAGGGCCCTAGCTCCCAGAGAAAGGTTCTATTATTCTCAAACATACCCCAAAATTTCTGCGTCAATGTCTTCTTCATGGACCTTCATGTGACGCTAGTAAGAAAGAGGTATGGCAAGAATCTAATGAAGATAGCATTCATGGTATGAGAGTCGTCATCACAGAAAGGATAGGAACGCTGATGAGACTATTCTCACCAATGTGACAAAGGCCTAAAGCCAAGAGGATCAGAAAGCCCCAGCCAAATAAATACAAAATGCAGAAATAAATAAAGCAGGACCAGTGAGATGACTCAGCTGGTAAAGGTGCTTATAGTCAAGCCTGGTGCCTGAGTTCAATCCTTGGGACCCACATAGTGGAAGGAAAGAACAGATTCCAGTAAGTTGTTCTCTGAGCTCCACATACACATACACTCACACATATAAGTAAATAAATATTATTAAAAGTTTTTAAAAAGAAAGAAACAAAGCGCATATACCTAGACACATCATATTCAAACAGCTGAAAAACAAGATTAAAAAATAGTCTTAAACTGGGCGTGGTAGCACACACCTTTAATCCCAGCACTTGGGAGGCAGAGGCAGGTGGATCTCTGTGAGTTCAAGGCCGGCCTGGTCTATATAGTGAGTTCTAGGACAGCTGGGGCTACAGGGAGACCCTGTCTCAAAAAGACCAAAAAAGAAAAGAAAGAAAAAATAGCCTTGAAGTCAGCCAAAGAAAAAAGACATGTACAGAGGGAAGAGATGGTAATTGCAGCAAATGTATCAGTAACTGTGCATGCCATCTTTAAAATACTGAAATAAATACCTGGGTCCCTGGATTCTATGCCCAGAAAAAACTTTAACCCAAAAATGGTAGAGATGCTTGAGCATCCAGCCAAGGTGCGGAAACAGCCTAGATGCCCATCAGCCAACAAATGGATAAAGAAAATGGGATGCACGTAGACAGTGAATTATGTTCAGTCATAAAAAACAATGAAAGTATGTCATCTGTAGGAAAAAATAAATGGAGCTGGAGATCATCATGTTAAGCTAAATACACCAGACTCCAACAAATACCACGTTTTCTCTTATATGTGAAATCCAGATTTTATATACATGATATGAAAGTAGAGGGAGGATTCTGAAGGGGAAGGAAGAGCTCGAAAGAGAAGGGAGAGGGAGGAAGAAGAGGGGGAAATGGGGAGAAAGACAAAACACATGTCTTCCTCTCTTATAGTCACTAGCTTTAATACATGTACATGTGACATGAAGGCAGAACAGGGACTGTTTGGGGAAGGAAAGGGTGGAGAGAAGGATATAGAGGATAGTGAACAGGATAAATAGGAGCAAAGCACGATGATGTGTATGTATGAGCATACTGTAATGAAACCTATTATTTGTATGTGAATAACTAAATTTAATTTTTTAAAGAATAAACGTGGAAAACACAACATGGTTTCTCTACACTTCACTCTCAGGACAACTTCTGACACTAGATGGATGTGGTCTCTTCTTCCCATACACCAATTGTGTTCCAATAGCTCAGTTCCATTTTAACACCATCCTTCTGGGCATGATGCCATATCCCATTGGTTAAGGCGCAGATGCTCACACTGCTGCCATTTAGACATCAAGCACAAGTTGGTTGTTTCCTATGTTTGGTGGTCAACTAGACATAGATTGAGCTTCCTACAGTCTCATCACTGGATTTGTTAATTTCTTATACTTACCAGTTGATGAAGCGCACAGCTCAGGAGCAGCAGGATGGCTGAAATGCACAGGGCAGAAGACAGGGCTTGCGGGCGGAGCTTCAAATCCTCTCTGGTGCTCTTCAAGCATGCCACAGGCTCAGCAACTTGGAAGCTCAATGAATCTTATTCTTAAGGACTCTTTTTCTGGTCTTTTGATCCTTCTGCCTCCACTTCCCAAGTGCTAGGATTGCAGGTCTGTGCCACCTCACCCAGATGCAGTGCTGAGGGCCAAAAGAAGGGCCTCGTGCATACAAGGCAAGCATTCTGCTACTGACCTATATAGGGCTATATTACCAGCCCTCTTAAGGAATTTCTATACAACGTCATCTCTAGCTCTTCCTCTGGTACCTTTCATGGAGACTATTAGGTAGGGCTGAAAGTTCCTAATTTGTCACCTTGTCATACTTAGGCTACCCCACTAACAACAAAAGGGGGGGGTCCCTTATTAATAACAAAGGACACTATTGTCACTCAAGAAAATCCAAAAGTTTTAAGAACTTCATGCTAAGAGCTAAGGATAGAGATCATTTTAGATTTCTCATACCACGGAAAGATGAATATTTTTAAATTTTTATTACATTTATTTATTTATGGAAGGGGGAAGAATGCCATGGTACTTGTGTGGAGATCAGGAGATAGCTTGCAGGAGTGGGTACTCTCCTTCTATCATGTACTCGAGCATTCAAATTCAGGTGGTCTCAGGCATGGCATCAAGTGCTTTATCAGCTAAGCCATCTTATCAACTGAAGATAAATTTTTTAGAGCATACATTATCAGCAGATTTGTATTACTAGAAGTGTTTCTAAAGTACTAAAGGCATAAAGAATAAGACCACTAAAAACATTGATCTATATAAAGAAATAAAAGACATTTCAAATGGAGGTAAACGTGTCATATTTTTCTTGTCTTACTTTTAAACTGGTCTTATTATTTAGCCCAGGTTGGCCTCAGATTCAGGATCCTTCTTATTTCCTGGGTGCTGGGATTACAGGTGTATATATGCCATCACATCTGAGATCTTTTTATTTTTAATCACACTAAAAAATAATTGCCTAGGCTGAGTGTGGTGATGCACGCCTTTAATTCCAGCACTTGGGAGGCAGAGGCAGGCAGCTCTTTGTGAGTTCAAGGCCAGCCTGGTCTATATAGCAAGTTCCAGGCCAGTTGGAGCTACAGGGAGACCCTGTCTCAAAAAGATCAAAATAAATAATAAATAAATAAATAAATAAATGCCTAATGAAAAAATAGTATTGATAATGCACTGGGGGTTGATAGCATATATAAAACTAAAAGGTCTAAAAAAAAAATCACTGAGGGTGTGCGGGAAGAAATTGGAGCTTAGTGTTACAAAGTACTTCCGCTACATATAAAGTCTTAAATTCTTTGAAGGTATACTATAATTAAACATGAACACTGTAACTGTAGCAAGCACCTAGAGGCCACATTTGTAAAAAGCACTGACTCTCCACCTGGGCCTGCAGATGCCTAATGGGTAAGAACCAGCTGGATCAAAGCTTTGCATCCCTGCCTCCATTTTGCATCCATCTTCTTTGCTCTGAGTCACTCTCTTCTGCAGTTATCTTGGATTCCAGGAGCAACAGGTGTGGTGTATGAATATCTTGGGACAAGAGTCCAGACTTCCCCCTTGGCAACAGCAACTTCTTTGTCACAGACAAAACCCCACCTGGCCAGGCCTAACAGTGCTCAACCAGATCAGTTTGAGCAAGACTGGTAACTACTCAAGCTTCTCCACCCCCCTCCACCTCCACCCCCCCA
>NW_008345290.1:862852-871082 GCF_000622305.1 Nannospalax galili
CAGGAGACAGGGCTAAGGACACTGGTCCCCTTCACTTCCCAGTATAGCTAAACGGATCAAAATACTGCTTTGGACTATTAATCTTTCCATTTGTTTTTTAGAGGTCAGACTTGATTTGATGATTCCAGAGTTAAGCCTCTGGCCTAAGATTCCAGTAATATAAACCTTCAGGCAAACATTTTAAAATATTTTAAAGAACTATAAATAATAAACCAAGTAAATAGAATTAAAAGGTGCTTTATTTTACTAAACATGGAAAAAGAGCAAAAAGAAAATAGTAGCTTAATAAGTTTTAACTGAATCATACCACTAAGCATTTTGTTTATTAATTTATTCTGGTCTTTTGGGACAGGGTCCTACTATGTACAGCCAGCCTGGCCTTGAACTCCATGATCCTCCTGCCTCAGCCTCCTGAGTGCTGAAGATTACAAATTTATGTCATGATGTCTAACTAGTAATTACTTTAAAAGTAAAAAGTCAAAATAACCCATGATGGTTTATTGTGACTGTCAACTTGATTACGTTGGGATTAAATGCCCAGAAGATCATAAAGCACACTTCTGAGAGGGGATTGGCATGGTGGCAGAAACTGAGGGGGGGAAGACTGGCTGAGGGCGCCTTCCAATAAGGTGTGGGTCTGTAGGGAACAACAGCAGAAAAGGAAGACTGCTAACACAGCAACCTCTCCTCTGTGCTTCCTGACTGCTGTAAGGAAAGCAGCTCCTGCATCCAAACACTTCCTCTAAGATGATTCTGCTTGGCCCAGGCTTCAGTGCAATAGAGCCAGCTGCCGATGGACACCTCTGAAACTATGAGCCTAAATACACATCTTTCCTCCTTCAATCTGTTCCTGCCAAGTATTTGACATGGTAACAAGAAGCCTGACTAATGCAGAACACTGGCCCCCTAGGAAGTAGGGGCATTGCTTTGACTATCCTTCATCATGTGGTTCAGAAGCCCTTGGAACTGTTTTGTGGGGGAAGGATTTAGATACCTTTGGAGAAGCAGAATAGAGCAACCCTAGAACTCTATAAAGAAGAGTAATTCTGCTGAGATCTAGGAAGACCAAAATGTTGATAGGAATTTGGACAGTAAAGACTGCTCATGAGGTTTCAGATGGAAACAAGAATTTTGTCAGGAGTTGGGCTAGAGAACAAGCATGTTACATTCTGGCAAAAACATGTACATTCTGCTCATGTCCTGAAACTTTGTGGAAGCCTGGTTTTAAAAGTGATGGATTAATTCACCTGGCAGAATGGAATTCAAGGCAGAACCATTCAGGATGTTGCACAGGTACTGTTAGCTCCTTTTAGTCCAGTTTAGAGTGAAAACCAACAGCAAAAAGCAGTTCAGAGTAGAAAGATTTGAAAAACTTACTGGTTGATCAGAAAAGCTCATGGTAAAGTTGAGGTGAAGGCAGCCATGATTTCAGATAAGATTAGAGGCACTGAAACGAAGCCAAGTATTTTGCACTGAGATAATAGGGAAAGATATCTTTAGCTCAGCTATGAAATCATCATATGCTAGATAGACTTCAGAAGCTGAAGTAAATAAAATGTAAACTCATTTGAAAGACTTTCCCTTGGGAAGAATTCTGCTAAAGTACCCTGCTTATACAGGGCCATTTAGGAAGCTGTTTTGCCGGGATTTATTTCACCATGCTTAACCACTCATATATGCAGATGCTACCAAAGCTGTGCCCAAAGAGGATCTGGTTTTCCTGGAGCTGACAGACTTTGGGGGAGAAATTAGTGTACTTTCAGTTGCACTCAGTGTATTTTAAGTAGAATTATTAGCTTCATATTATACATATTTTGAGGTTAAGTATCATTTAAGGAGCTGTGTTTGGGTATCAAATTGACAAATAGTAGATTTGTGGTAAGTAATCCTGATTGTCAACCTTGAGCAATTCCTAGGAGATTAGAAAAACTCACTGCTGGTTATATATGAGGGAATTTCCAGTGATAACTAACCAAGGAGGAAAGGTCAGCCCTAAATGTGGAAAACACCATCCAGTAGACTGGGGGTCCAGATCTCTCTCTCTCTCTCTCTCTCTCTCTCTCTCTCTCTCTCTCTCGGTCCAGATCTCTCTCTCTCTCTCTCTCTCTCTCTCTCTCTCTCTCTCTCTCTCTCTCTCTCTCTCTCTTTCTCTCTCTTTCTTTTTTCTTTGGCTGCCATGAGGTGAGGAGGTACTCATCCATGTGCTTCTGTTGCTGAGATGTTCTGCCTCATCCAGTGTCCCCAGCAATGGAGGAAGATCACAGGCTGAAACCTCTAAAAACGTGAGCCAAAACAAACCCTCCCTCCCTTGTTTTACCAGGTATTTTGATACAGTCACTATTAATGGTTTGGATATGAAATGCCTCCTCAAGCTCGTGTATTGAGAGCTGTGTTGCCAGCTGATGACCTTTGGAAAATTAATGGATCCTCAAACTTTGACTTAATGAATGGGTTAATCTTTTGATGAATTCATAATACAATGGCATTTGATGGGAAGTAGGAAAAAGTAGGAGGCTGGGAGCCTCCATGAAGGAAGTAAGTCACTGGGGGCATGTCCCTGGAGGCTATATCTTGTTGTGGCTGTTTCCTATATCCCCTTCTCTCTGCTCCACCAATTCCCCTTCCACATCAAAAATGATGGGAAACGGTATGGCAAGAAAACAACTGAATGTGTCCATCTTGAACTGTGTCTGCTGAAGCAGATTAAGCAAAGCCAAAGCTGACTTGATAGAAACACAGGAGGGTGCCGGTGGGAATAATATGTGTTAAGCCCAGCAAGGACTACCAAAATGCACAAATGTCAGAAGTTCTGTGTGTTAGCATTGAGGAAATGGCAGAAGGACCAGATGACAAAGAAACTTATATATGTTCCCAAAAACCTCTGAGTTCATCCTGAAAAAAATGTGGATAACTTTTGAGATAACACATAAAACTTTTGAATTTTTTAAAAGTTGATTTTGAAATCAAAATGGAAAGTAAATATAGCAAGAGAGACTCACATGGGAGGGATTTCAGTAAAACAAGAAGGAAACTATATTATCTTGAAACAGCAGAGACAAGAAGTCAGGTTCCATATATTTAGAAGATATAATTAACAAGGTTTGGTGGTTAATTGGATGTGAGAAATAAAGGAAAGAAAAGAACTTTTAATGATCCATCACCCTATGAACAGTTGCCAAAACAAAACTGACTATCTTTGCACACATTGAGATTGTTGACTACTGACATAACTAAACATATCAACAAAAGGAGATACACTAAAAGATGCATTTCCTAGAGTCAAAGGAAAGATTGAGGTAGATATTTGGGGATTAGAGTCTATAGGTTGAACTGGAAACCACTAATGAGATTTTATCTGAAATAGTTTTTTGATATTGTCTTGAGGTTTTGGGGGAATGGGACTGGAGATTGAACTCTGAACCTCATAAATGCTAAGCATACTCTATCAGTGAGCCTCACTGACAGCCCCTAAAATTGTGGTTTTTTAAAATGTGATACTAAGACTCTGGTTGACCTACAGTTCTTTGCAGTCTGTGTATATGAACAAAAGAATTGGAACAAATTCTGCTTATATACCTCACAAATTTGACATATGACATCATTTGTTATTTAGAACCTTTTCAACCTGGTGATACAGGCCTATAATCCCAACTACCTGGGCGATCAAGGCAGGAGAATTGCAAATTCAAGGGCCCCTGGGCAACAAAGTGAGTTCATGGCCAGCTTCAGCAACTTAGTGAGACTCTTTCTCAAAATGAAAACATGAAGAGGACTAGGACCAAAGCTCAGTGGTAGACAGTTTGCCCAGCTGGTATGAGGTCCTAGTTCTCCAGTAACCACCAGCAAAATAAAACAAAAACTTTTTTCAGTGGATTAGTCATTTTCTCACAGAAATCTCATTACATGGCTTAATAATTGTTGATTTGCATGCTTTACAAAAGCTGCATTGGTAAGCTTATCTTGAACAAGAGTTTCATGTTATTTTTTACAACAGTGATTTTTACATTTTAACTAATACTGTTAGGCATTATCCCTAAGTCACACACATATCACACACACATACACACACACACACACAAAATGGTCCAATGGTGACACTCTAAAATATGAATGTAAGATGACAACAAATACTGTAACAGAATATTTTAATGAAGAAAGAAATAGCATGACCCTCAGTGAAGACAACAGAGGAGTGGTGTCATGCAAAGAGCTACAAAGAAAAATGGATGGGTAATACCAGGAGAAGTATCCCAATGCTGCCTCCTGGCTCCGTCCACCTCATCTCTGTCAACAGTGAAGCATCCTCAAACAGTATTGTGAAATCTATGCTGTGGAGTTCTCTATCTTCAAAGAAAGCAGTTTCCTTCAAGTAAACTTAGTTCCTATAGAACAAGTGGACATGGTATTTTCTAGTATAACTATCACTTAAACCACAAGCATAGAATCATCCTTTCACCATGTGTGCCTCACAGCAGAAAGAGGCAAACCTCAGCCTGTGGTTAAAAAGTTGGTAAAACCAGCCACAGTCACAGAAAAACAAATGGCCTGGATTTTGATTAGATGGGGGGAAAATCCGGGAAAGGTGGCACACGCCTTTAATCCCAGCACTTGGGAGGCAGTGGCAGGCAGATCTCTATGAGTTCAAGGCCAGCCTGGTCTACATAGTGAGTTCCAGGACAGCTGGGGCTACAGAGAGACCCTGTCTCAAAAAGACTTAAAGATAAAAAATAATAAATGGGGCGGAAAAAAATCCTTATTAAACATCCTTTGGCAAAGGATACTCTTGGATGTTGGCTAACATAAGAAGTTGAAATGTTGAAAGACAACTGTTTGGAGAACTGGCAGTGTTACCAGAGTTTTAGGGCAAAATTCTTGGCTAGGGGCGTCCCAGCTGTCTAGGCTGAGCAACCTATCCCAGCTGACCAATTAAAGAGATGATTAACAGTGAAAAACAGAGAAAATAGACTTAATCAATGTAAACATATCAAGCAGTACAGATACAGTGTTTCAGTACCCCTCAAATCCATCTGCAGGGCACTGACAAGAGTTTTAGGTATAAAGAGAGGAAGAATTGGGGCAGGAACAAGAGGTATACCCAGTTAAAAAGTTTGAGTGAAGGTGTGGTCTGGTTCTGCAAGGTGGCTAACCAAAGTCTTTCTTGCTTGAGGAGAGCAATCTGGCTTCTATAAGAAGATTCCTCCAGCTCCAGGGAGCAAATTCACCATCACAAATAATTATCCCCTTAAGAAGGGTGGTCTATTCTAGCCTCTCTGTTGCTTAGGGGTTATTTTGGTTCCTTATCATAAAAATGTTGATCATGGGCTGGAGAGATGGCTCAGTGGTTAAGAACACTGGTTGTTCTTGCAGAAGACCTAGGTTCAAATCCCAGCACCCACACGGCAGCTAACAACTGTCCATAACTCCAGCCCCAGGGGATCCAACAGCCTCTTCTGTCCTTCATGGGCATTGCATGACATGGGTGCACTTACCTACATGCAGGCAATACACACATACACATAAAAATAATAAATAAAATATATAAAAAAATGTTGATTAATCAGTCATGTTATTCCTAGAACCCAAAGTTACTTCAGGTTTAAAAGAATTTCTGGAAACATTTAGGAGCGTTTAGGGGTGTTTCAGTTACTTTTCTGCTGTTGTGATAAAGCACTATAACCAAGGCAACTAACAGAATTTATTCAGGCTTATAGTTTCAGAAGTATAAGAGTTCATCATGGTGAGGAGACATGGCAGCAAGCAGCAGCCAGGACAGCTGGCTGAGAGCTCACATCTTCAAAAGCACACAGGAAGCAAGGTGAGCAAGCTGGAAGTGGGGCAAGACTACGAACTCTCAGGCCCTCCCCCAGTGAGGTGTTTCCTCAAGTACAGCCACACCTCCTAAACATCCATAAACAGTGCCACCAACTGGGGCCAAGTATCCAAATACATTAATCTATGGGGGACATTTCCCATTCAAACTACCATACGCGACTTCTGAAACTGGTCATTGCAAAAGTTATCGGACTAGTAAGATGGCTAAAGGAGACAAATATAAAATGAAGGCAAAGATGCCAGTTGTGATTCTGCTTTTAGTTACCCTGTGGGTCCATGAGGGTCAGCGCTTTTTGGCAGCAGTAGTTTCCAAGTAGTTTCCATGTGATAGCCAGGTGAAATATTCAGATTATAAAATAAGGCAGTAGCCTACCCCATCAGATGCAACTGTAAGCAGATGTCTAAAACTGCCACCATGTGTTATCTTGCATCTAGCACCAATTTGCTTACAGCAACTGATTTGAGTGTGATCTATTTCTTACATAAAGGAAAATTGTAGGTAATGTTTCTATTTATCATTAAAATCTTAGCATTCTATTTAGGTGACATTTTGACCAGCTGTCTATTTATCCACTCTTCCTGACGGTCCTGATTAACCAGGATGTAGGAGAAAGGTCCAGAACTTTAAGCAACAGGCATTCCCAGAGGATTCTTTAAAGTATTCTTTGGTTCCCATCCAACATAGTTTTAAATTATTAATCAGACAGTCACCCTAGTTTCTTTTCCCTAAAAGAAAATACTCTTTTATTACTCATACAACTTTCCAGAATCAAATGTAGAATATCAAGAAAGTATCTAATCCCCTGAAGATAATAAGTGGATGTCCATCAATTCAGTTCTGACACTAATATTCCTTAAGTTAGCATTAAGACCCACAAGTTTAAGGGCTCAGTCCCACAAGACTCCTCACTTCAGAGGTCAAGTCTAGTATTAGATACCAATGCCATATTGCTAACTGACTGACTGGCTGTATAAATTGAGGTTCTAAGGATGCTTTCCTTGGATTCAGAACTTTCTTCTTTTTTGTTGTTTGTTTGTTTGGGGGCTGCTTTTTGAGACAGGGTCTCCCTGTAGCCCCAGCTGGCTTGGAACTCACTATGTAGACCTGGATGACCTTGAACTCAGTCCACCTTCCTCTGCCTCCCAAGTGCTGGGATTAAAGACATGTACCACCACGCCTGGCTGGGTTCAGTACTTTTTTAGAATGGTTCTCACATATGTCACTTATATTTATAAGTTTATAGTAAAAGATAGAAATTAACAGCCAAAAGAAGAAGTAATAGGGCAAGTCAGGAAGGCTCCTGGGCACAGGAGCTTCTGTTCTGATAGAGTTAAGGTGTGTTAATATCCCAAGAGGTAGATGCATTCACCAATCCATAAACTTTGAATCTCATGGTTTTGGAGTTCTTGAAGCTCAATGTCTGGTCTTCATCCCTCCATTTATTAGAGTGTTGGGGAGCTGGGGGGGGGGCACCTCAAAGTTCCAGCCTTATAAATTCTTTCTGGGGATCAGCCACATCCTAAAGCAATCAGAAGACCCCACCCCAAGTCATCTCATTAGCATAAACCCAGGTGTGCTCAAAAGGATTCCTGTCACTCAGGAAATTACAAAGGTTTTAGGTGTGAGTTTGAGACCAAATATATTCTAATTCCATGACAGTCCCTTGCTTGAATGTTAATGCTCCTGACTAAATGTGCCTTCTCTTAGGAGGAGAAAACAGAAAGTAAATTGAGTCAAGCCTCATGAATTCAATTAGATTACCTCCTAAATTTAGTGGCCTGTGTCCCTCTTTTATACCTAAGGTGATTAACAGATATGCTGGCCAATCACAGCCTTGTCATTCTGTTTGAAGCACAAAGAGCTTCCTTAAATTCTTTATTAGAACTATCACAGAGAAGTCTTGTTTGTTTGTTTGCAGTACTAGAAAGGGAACCCAGGTATTCATCATGGTAGGTAAGCATTTTCCCATTAAACTACATCCTCATCCCTCTTTATTGTTTTTATTTATTTTTATTTAGGCACATGTATGCATATCTACATGTGAGGCATCAGATACCCCTGGAACTGGAATTACAGGCAATTGTGAGCTGCCTGATGTGGGTATTGGGTATTGAACTTGGGTCCTCTGGGCAAATAGTACTTGCTCTTAACCACTGAGCCATCTCTCCAGCCCCACCTTTACTTTTTTTTAATAATCTGCATTCTTATTGAATTTTTGCAATTTTCATACAATATAATTTGATGGTATTTATATCCTCTCCCCTGCCTACACCTTTCCCTATTGCCTCCCACCCAATTTAATGTACTCTATTATACATATATATGAAACCTATATATGTTTTGTGTTCCCAAATGTCCTTCAATGTGGGCTCACTGATTGGAGCCTGCTTAACCTAT
>NW_008345290.1:875371-887665 GCF_000622305.1 Nannospalax galili
GATGGTAGATCCTCCAAGTGTTTCTGTCTTCATTTCACTGTCCAAATTTCATTCTTTTTAGTTAAAAAAAATTCAGAATTAGAAATAGACCGATCAATGGAATAGAAGTGAGGGCCCTGGTGTTAGTCCACGTACTTACAGCCATCTGTTTTTTAAAATTGAATCTTTGCAATTTTAATTCAATATAATTTGATGGTATTTAGATTCCCTCCCCTGTCTGTACCTCCTCTTATTGCCCAACACACATATATATATATATATATTAAGGCCTATAGAGTCTATAGAGTCTAATTTGTGTCCCCAAATGTCATGTATGGGGTCTATCCACTGGAGCCTGGTTAACCTACTTAAGAGTCCCATTCTTGGAGGACACTGTCTCCCCATCCCAGCAGCCATTGCTTGCCAAAATTTCCTTAGGGTGGGTTGGGGTTTCTTACCCTTTTCCCCATGTCTTTGCTGGGATTTTTGTCTGGTTTGAGCTTGCATGGAACTTGTGCATGCTGTTACCATTCCTGTGAGCTCATATGAGTAACAACTGCTGGAAAACTCTTGCTTCCTTGTGGTCATCTACAACCTCTGGCTCTTACAATCTTTCTGCCACCTCTTCTGCAATGATCCCTGAGCCTTGAGAGGCGGAAATTTGATACAGGTGTCCTACTCAAGGGTAAGCACTCTACAGCCTCTTGTTCTTTGCACAGTGGCCATTTGTGGGTTTCTGAGTTAATTACCATCTGCTACATAAGGAAAATTCTTTGCAAACAGTTGAGAGAGGCATTAATCTATGGGTATAACAATAAGTCATTAGGAATCAGTTTAATACAATAACTCTTTAGTAGAAAACTCATATTGGGCTCTCCACTATGCCCTGTGACCTGTCTAGCCTCAGGTTCCTAAGCCTGGTATCAGTGTCAGGTATAGGCTCCATCCCATGAAGCAGACCTTAAGTTGAGTTAGAGAGTGCTTGGTTACTCACATAATATTCATGCCACTATTGCACCAGTGGGCATAGCTTGTCAGACCAGTTGTTGTATTTCACAAGATTCATAGCTGGGTAGGGTTGATGACTATTTTTTCCTTCTGGTAGCATGCATAGCACTTTCTAGCACTATTAACACTAGCCAGTAGAGATGAGGCTCTGAAGTCAGCACCAGCTTGATTTCCCTTGTTTGTTCTACAGTTCATATATGTAGTGTCTCAGCAACAGTGTCTTATCATCAAGTTCTGGTGGGTAACCAAGAGCAGGGACAATGACCAGTATTGTTTGAGGGTCCATGGGACCCTATTTATTTATTTATTTGTTTGTTTGTGTTTTTGTAGGTATGAGTGTGTTGCCTGCATGTGTATAAGTATATCCATATTGTGCAATACTCTTGGAGGTCAAAGTAGGGCATTGGATCCCCTGGAACTGGAGTTATGGACAGTTGTTAGCATCCACATGGGCGATGGAAACTAAACCTGGGAACTCTACAAGAGCAGCCAATGCTCTACCATCTCTCCAGCCCCATTTTTTTAAATGGACTTGTTTCTATATTTTTTACAACATTTATTAATTTATTTGTATGTGTGTTTGTGTTCCTAGGTGGGTTCCAGGGACCAAACTGAGGTTGTTTTTTATTTTGAGATAAGGTCTCACTAAGTTGCCCATTCTGACTTTTAACTTGCTCCACAGTCCAGGCAGGACTTGAATTTGCCATCTTCCTGCTTCAGCATCTTGAGTAGCTGGGATTAATGACCTAAGCCATCATGCCCAGCTCACAGAGAAGTTTTTTATGGAAAGCATTTTGTGGCATAAAATTATACAGGCTAAAGCATTCATACATTTGTCCCACCCTACTATGATTTCCATAAATGGTTCCTTAGTCACTAAGGAAGTGTTCATTGAGTTCATACTGGCAGAACAAGATAGAATGTTGTTATGAATAAATAGGAATTTTGCACAAGTACAGATCTCCAGGCTGCTTCTGCCATAAAGAATGGTCAGGAAGCAAAAATTGCTTCCATTTGTGGTGGTTTGAATGAATGTCCCCCATAGGCTCCAAGTATTTAAACACTTTGTCCCCAGTTTGTGATGCTGTTTGGGGAGTTTCACAAGGTCCAGCCTTAAGGAAGAAAGAAAGAAAGAAAGAAAGAAAGAAAGAAAGAAAGAAAGAAAGAAAGAAAGAAAGAAAGAAAGAAAGAAAGAAAGAAAGGAAAGAAAAGAAAGGAAGAGAGAGAGGAAGGGAGGTGGGGAAGAGAAGGAAGGAAGGAAGAGGGAAGAGAAGAAGAGAAGGAGAAGAGAGGCAGGGAGGGGAGAGAGAAGGAGGGAGGGAAAGGAAAGAAAAGCAGAAAAGAGGTTCCTTTCCACCACATTTACTTGTGACTTGATTTATATTTTAGTGTTAAATAAAGACACCTTGGTTTCTAAATGAATGAAGCTGCCATAAGCATTAATAGGTAAATATTAACCAGTGTGATTATTGGATCATGTGGTAGGGTATGTTTGGTTTGGTAAGAAGCTGAACGACCATATTCCAAGGTGGCTGTGGTGTTTTGTGTCCCCACCAGCAGTGCTGCTGCTCCATCATCACCAGCATCTGGTGCTATCGGTGTGCTCATTTTGATCATTCTAATAACTGTTTCAATTTCATTTTAATTATAAATCCTGACTGGCATGTGATATAAACACATTTGTTTGTCATCTGTGTATCTCCATCAGTGAAGCATCTGTTCAGGTCTTTGGCCTGCTTTGGGTGGTTGATGTTTGGGTGGTTTGGGGGTTTGTTTGGCTTGCTTGGGGCGGGGTTGTTTTTTGCAGTATTAAATGCAGGGCCTCACCCATACTAGGCAAGTAGCCTAGCACCGAGTTACACCTCCCGTTTTTTTAACCCAGCTATTCATTGTTTTATTATTGAAGTTTTATTCATTTGGTTGGTTTTTGTGTATGTATGTGTGTGTGTTGTGTGTGTGTGCATGTTCACATGGGCAGAGTACATGTGTGTGGTTGTGTGTATTCATGTGGTGGGGTGGAAGTCCAAGGTTAATGTTGGATGTTTCCTCAGTTCGACAAGAGGCAGGCTCTCTTGTTGACCTTGGACTTTGCCATTTCAGCTAGTCTGACTAGCCAGCTGGTTCTGAGGATTCCCTGCCTCCACTTCCCATGCACTGAGATTATAGGCAAGTCACCACCCTTCACATTTGCATAAAAAACCACTTCACCTAAAGAACCATTTCCCCATTCCCTGTTGTTGAGTTTGTTTGTTTTGTTTGTTTGTTTGGTTAGTTGGGTTGTTTTGGGGGGGGGGTTGTTTCGGAGACAGTGTTTTCCTGTAGCCCTACCTGGCCTGGAATTTGCTATATAGATCAGGCTGGCCTTGATCTCAGAGGTCCACCTGCCCCCTGATTGTGGGACTCAAAGGCATGTGCCACTACACTCAATTTGTTGAGTTTAAGAGGTGTTTGTTTAAGAGGGGTGTGTGTGTGCTAGATGTGCCACTTAGGCTTGGGCAATTTCACAGTCTGTGTGTGTGTATTAGTCAACGTTCTCCAAAGAAACAGAACCGGTAGAATGAATATACATGTATAGGGATTTATCAGCTTAGCTCACAGGACAGAGTCCAAGTAGTCCAACAATGGCTGCACCACACTGGAGAGGCTGAGAATCCACAGTCTCAGTCCACTAGGCTGGATGTCTCAGTAGTCCCAATCTGGTGCTGAAGATCTGATAAATTCCAAAAGATCAGCTAGTCTTCAGTCTACAGCAGCAAGACGAACTCACCAGCGAGAGAGAAGGCAAGCAGCAAAAAGCCTGGCGTTCTCCTCTGCCTTTGCCTTTTATACAGGCTGCCATCAGAAGGTAACACCCACATTTAGGGTGTGTCTTCCAGTTTCAGATAATCCAATCAAGAAGATCTCTTTCATTTCCATTAATCCCAGATCCAATCAAGTTGACACCCAGGATTAGCCATCACAATAGTTATGTGTATGTGTGGGGGCACTCATGTGCCATAGTGCTCCTGTGGAGGAAAGAGAATAATTTGTAGGAGTTGGTTCTCTCCTTCCACCAGGGAGTCAGCACAGGCTTTGTGGCAGGCTCTGTTGCTGGCTGAGCCATCTCAGGCCAGAATTGTGTTTTTCATTCTACACAGCAGTCTTTAGCAAACATGCCTTACAGTTATCTTCCCAATCCACAACCTGTCTTCTCATTCCCTCCACAGTGTCTTGGATAGAGAAGTTTTTAATTTTAAAATGAAGTCCAGTTTATCAGTTATTGCTTTCATAGACCGTGCTTTAGTGATGTAGTTGATATCACTGCCATGCCCAAGTTCATCTACTTTTGTGGTTTTATGTTTTGTATTTTGCATTGAAGTGTTTGATCCATTCTGAGTGAATTTCTGTGAGATGAGTAAAGGTCTGTGTTTAGGTTCATTTTTTTTGCATCTGGATACCTACAGTTACTTTTCTATTGAATTGGGTCCACCCATCTCCTGAATACTATCATCCTAAAATTCAAAAACTTTTAAGAAAATATTGATCTGAAAATTTATAAAAGTGAATTGAGACTGAAATTCAGGAAATATACTGGTGTCCATAGAGTGGGTGCAGGAAGCTCCCTGTCAACACAATCAGACGAAATAATGTCCCCCTTTCACCACCTGCTCTAGATCCTGAAGGAGGCTGCTTGGGCATGATGGAGCAGCAGATGGAAGAGGCCACCCCTGAAACTGACGTTGGATCACCTAAATGAGTTCACAGTGGGTGCTGGGTTCCCTCAGTAGCTGGACAGCAAGCACTTGCTTGAAGAGGAATTTGGTTACATCAGGGAAAGACTTTGCTCCCAAAGAAACATCCTTAAATATGTGGGGATGAAGAATCATGATGCCTGTAACTTACTCTTAAATGGTTCAGCAATTATAATACTTTATTAGTATCACTACTAATATAATATTATTATATTGTGAATTGAAAGAGAGAGAAAGCAAATGTATTTTTTTTTAATATTTTATTTATTATTTTTATGTGTACGAGTGTATTGCCTGTATGTATGTGAGTGCACCCGTGTCATGCAATGCCATGGACGTCATAAGAGGACAAATACAAAATATTTACCAAGAAAATACACATATAGGCAAACCATTCCCTCATATGTATCTTAGCATTTTTTATTTATTATTTTTATGTGTACGAGTGTATTGCCTGTATGTGAGTGCACCTGTGTCATGCAATGCCGCAGAGGTCAGAAGAGGGCATTGGATTCCCCTGGAACTGGAGTTAAGGACAGTTTGTAGCTGCCATGTGCATGCTGGGAATCGAACCTGGGTCCTCTGCAAGAACAGTCAGTGCTCTTAGCTGCTGAGCCATCTCTCCAGCCTGCAAATGTATTTTTAAATTGTCAATAGTTGGTAAATCTAGGTGAAAAATAAATGGACAGTCCATAGTTATAAACTACACTTGCAACTTTCTCATATATTGGAAACTTTTCAAAATCAAAACTGAGGAAAAAGAAAGAAACCCTGATATCTAGAAACACCCCTAATCAAAGCTATGTGGTGTTTTTTGCTTGACTTAATACAATTTCCTTAAGAGTAAATCATAGTATTAGGACAGACTGTTTTAGTGTCATTTGGAATGTTCGGGGTGGTGTGCTACAGAATGGGGCAGGAGCCTCTTCCCCAGTCTGTGAACTGCTTGACTCTTAACACCACGGGGCACGATCCCTTCAGTTCAATGTAGCAAAGTACAGGTTAGTTTCCTGGGGCCTGCAGCTTCAACAATCAAGAAAGAGAAGACATGAAGAAAGGCATATCCTTTCTTGAAGAAAAAGAAAAAGAGTATAAAATCCAGTATGGATGTGGATATTTATTTAGAATAAAATAGAGTCTGGTGTGGTAGTGCACACCTTTAATTCCAGCGCTTGGGAGGCAGAGGCAAGCGGATCACTGTGAGTTTGAGGCCAGCCTGGTCTACATAGTGAGTCCCAGGCCAGCTGGAGCTACAGGGAGACCCTGTCTCAAAAATACCAGAAAAAAACAAAAAACAAAAAAAGCTTAGAAAAAAAAAAGAAATCACAAAACATTACAAATGTTATGAGGCCAAAGGGTAACACAAATATTCCTAAATCTAAGAATGTGGTATTTGAATTAAGTACCCACTACATTGCCACTCATGTTTTACATTTTTCTCCTGCGTGCAGGAGAAAAGTCACACAGACTTTCAATACACTATTTTTACAGAAAGAACAGGAATATCATTCGGTATTCCTAACTAATGTTCTCAATCAGCTTTTAAAATTATTGATCATTTAGATATGTAAAACATCAACTATACTCTCAGATGTGAATGCTTCCTACAGGAGCTGGAGAAATGGTCCAGCCGGTAAAGTGCTGGCCTTAAAACATGAGGACCTGAGTTTGATCTTCAGAACCCATGTAAAAGGCCAGGCCTAGCTGGCATACTCCAGTAATCCCAGTGCTGTGGGAATGAAGAGAGGAGCACTCCATACAAACACACATATGAACATGCACACACTCTCACACAAAATGCTACTCATAGTGCTGCTTGGATTTATGACTAGCAAAGTAACCCTATTTTGTTTATCCAACAGGGAGACTATATGACACATTTACCATTGAACATTCTGAACAGCAGTTACAGTCTTTTGACCAATGCTTATAACAACCAAATACTTGGCTGACAATTTTCCATAGACTAGCTTCTGTCTCTGTTATTATCAGCTTTTGTTTCTTCTCCACCACCTCCACCTTTGTGGTGCCAGTCACTGCATCCATCCGTGCCATCGTTCAGCCTCTAGCCCTGCACCTACTTGTTAAGATTCCAGGTGAGTTCACTTAAGTGATGTCGGCATCTCTCCTCCTAGAAGGTGGCTAGCAGTTACTTAACAGCACAAGGAAGTGAATGCCAGCCTCAAAATACATAACCCATTAAATACTGCATTTGTTCCCTCTCAGCTTCTTCATGTCTGGTTCCCTAAAAAATGCCCACAACTACTCCCACAATGCCCAGTGCTAGAGGAAGGGGGAAGGATAGATGTCTGAATGGAAATGAAGAGCACTGTTAACGAATGGTAATCTAAATGATTTTTGTAAATATTTACAATTAGTGTTTGAAGCAATACTGATTGCTGTGGACTAATAAGAGCTGCTGGGTAATCAGAACAAATGTCAGGGTTACACGTGACTCATGTCTATAAAGTTCATAATTCTGCAGTGAAGAGTATGAAATATTCAAAGAGAATAAGGAACCATGTAAAATTTCTTACTAAAGAAATCATTTGGAGCCAGGCGTGGTGGCGCACACCTGTAGTCCCAGCACTCAGGAGGCAGAAGCAGGTGGATCTCTGCGAGTTCAAGGCCAGCCTGGTCTACATAGTGAGTTCCAGGTCAGCTGGGGCTACGGGGAGACCCTGTCTCAAAAAAACCAAAAAAAAAGAAAGAAAGAAAGAAATCATTTGGGGCTGGAGAGATGGCTCTGTGGTTAAGAGCACTGGCTGCTTTTGCAGAGGACATGGGTTCAATTCCCAGCACCTATGTGGCAGCCAGCAACCATCTGTAACTCCAGTTCCAGGGAGTTACAACCATCTATAACTCCAGTTCCTTTTCTTTTTTTTGTGGGCACTGTACTTGGGTGCACTTACACACATGCAGGCAATACACTCATACACATAAAATAAAAGTAATAAATAAAATATTTTTAAAGCATTCACGTATTTTAAGTGAATGGTAGTGGAATTGCATCTACAGATACTCCTTGACTTGCTGTGAATTTTCATTCAGATAAGCCTATCTATCAGAAGTTGAAAATATCTTAAACATGTATTTTCTACATCTAACCTATGGCACATTATAACCCAGTAATTCAGCACACTGTGGAGGATAGTTGTCCCCCTGGTGACCACATAGCTGGCGAGCTGCTGCTCCCTGCTGCTGGCCAGCATTACCAGAGAGGATCAGACTGAGGATTGACTGACCCCCAAAAAGAGCTGAACAAACTGCCAAGCAGAGTTTCCACCACATATATGTTACTCTCACATCACTGTAAAGTAGAAATTTTAAGCTCAGGTATCATATATTGGGAACTATCTTTATGTGGCTTTTTAAAATTATCTTTTATGTTTTCAATTGCATTATAAAGATTTCCACTTCAAATATCATGGTTAATATATGCTAAAGAATTATATCTTTTTTGTTTTCTTTTCACCTATTTATAGAAATTGTTAGATACTAACTTTAAAATGTTCAAGTGAGGTATAGTCCTTCAAAAGTACATTTGGATATATAGGCTGTCTAAAGTCCAGAGCCCTAGATTCTGGGCTTTTCTGCTTGTATCAAGACAATTGATCAGTAATCTGTAATCTAGATGACACACTAGCTCCCTATAGAAATGATAGAACTATGAGGTAACATTTTAAGCTCTCCTTCATTAGAACTAAAATATAAATTATTTTTAACCTCTAAATTTTTAAAATTTCACTTGCATTTTATGTGTATGTTTTCCCTGCATGTATGCAAGTGCACTACATGCATGCAGTACCCAAAGAGGCCAGAAGAGGTTGTCAGATCCCCTGGTACTAGAGTTATGGACTGTTGTGAGCCACCATAAGGTTGCTGGGACTCAAATCTCTGCAAGAGTAGCAAGTGCTCTTAACCACAGAGCCATTTCTGTAGCCACACCTTTAATTGTTTTATTTAAAAGCTTATTTGCAGAGCCTGGTGCAGTGGTATATGCCTTTAATCCCAGCTCTTGGGAGGCAAATCTCTGTGAGATTGAGGCCAGTCTGGTCTACATAGCAAATTCCAGGCCTGCTGGGGCTACAGGGAGACCCTGCCACAAAAAAAATAATTTATATTGTATTTTGTTATACCAACAAATATCCCTGAGTTTTATACTCCCCAATATATAAGGCAGACGAGTTTGTTCACCTAGATATACAGATATGATATGTAACCTATTAAAATTCCACTCTATCTTTGACTTCCTATAAGTCCAGTCAAGTTTGGCACTCAGTTTAGTTTCAGTGAGCTAGTTTTCCTAGCACCTTAGCTACCTCAGTGGTTACTCACCTTAAACTTCCTTCATAACATGTGGAATAGGGTACATTGTATAACTCATCTAATGTAAGTAAAGTGCTTTCCCAGCCAAAATTCATAGTCAAATCCCTTGTGCTGTTGTTGTAATTTGTTTCTTTATTGCTGTGATAAATCACTATGACCAAAACCAACTTGGGGAGGAGAGGATTTATTTCACCTCACAGCTTACATCATGGAGGAGATGGAAGAGGAACTGAAGCAGAGACTGTGGAGGAATACAGTTTACCGGCTCACTCAGCTACTTTTCTTATGCAATTCAGGCCCACCTGCCCACAGATTGCACCACCTACAGAGGGCCAGACCCTCCCAAATCATTAGCAACCAAGAGAATGTCCCACAGACATTCCGGAAGGCCAGTCCCAAGGAAACAATTACCCAACTGACATTCCAATTCCCTCTTCCCAGATGATTCTAGTTTGTGTCAGCTTGACAAAAACTAACCAGCACAATTATACTAAGTAGTTTAATGGGAAGTTTATTTCAAAATATTTAATGTTTTGCTATTTTGCCCTCCCTGGCATAAATTTTGTTGATTGAGTGTAATGAGACTTTTCTTTCCTCTGACCTATCCAAAAAGGAGAACAGGAAATTCTCCACAGTAGTTGAAGCTGAGTCTTTCTCTGCCAGTGAGACACATGTGATGTGGGCAGAAGAGAAAAGTGCTCAGTTTTGGGCCTTAAACACTCTTTAGCGTACCATGCTAAAGGCCTGCTGGGGCTCTGCATATGTAGGGTGTGTGTGTGTGTGTGTGTGTGTGTGTGTGTGGTTAGTTACAGATGATCTAAGTATATAATTCTGAAAATCACAAATTCTCCTTGGCATGAAATCAGAGGTCATTACATTTTGAGGCATAGATCATGAACCAGAAATAGAAGGTTCAGTTCATTTTAGAACTAGAGAGGGGAACAGATAAATAGGTGGTTTTACTATTTGCTATTAAATATTTTTAAACCAAACAAGATGATTACATGGATGTTTTTCCTTGTTTTTTCGACCTATATCTTAACAGTTGACATTGTTTTCTGTTTCTTTTGCTATTCTTACATTTTGTGTTGTTAAAAAATAAAATGTGGGTACTGGGCACCAAACCTGGGTCCTCTGTCAGGGTAGCCAGTGGTCTTAACCACTAAACCATCTTTTCAGCCCCCTCATCATTTTTTAAAGAAAGACTTGATAATAGGGTATGTGAAGAGTTTTTAAGGTTCAAATAAATTTTTTTGATTGAGTTCATGAGTTCCTTCTTCAGCAGTTAATCCTGAGCTTATTGATAAGTTTTTAAAATGTATAAATTCTGGGGCTGGAGAGAAGGCTCAGTGGTTAAGAACACTGGTTGTTCTTGCAGAAGACCTGGGTTCGAATCCCAGTAACCACATGGCAGCTAACAACTGTCTGTAACTCCAGTTCCAGGGGATCCAACAGCCTCTTCTGTCCTCCGAGGGCATTGTACCACACGGGTACTTTTACCTACACACAGGCAACACACACATACAACATAAAATAAAAATAACAAATAAAATATTTTTTTTAATGTATAAATTCTGAAATATGCTGCCCTCAGTCCCATTCATTCCAGACCCCAGGTCAAGGTGACCAAGGAGCAGAAACTCTGTTGGGGGCAGGGTTCTGGAGGAAAGTTTTTCTATATGATTGCTGCTGGATGGACAAAGTGAACAAATAGCAGAGTCAGGGCAGTGCCCAGTGGAGAGAAGAGAGGCTCCCTGCTCTGTACCCCATTAACTGTGAGTTAGGCTCAGATCTGGACTAGGTATCATTCAAGGGCCTTCAAGTCAAAAAGGGTGTTTCTCATTGAACAAAATCAATTTATACCCCATAAATGTGTGCAATTATTATGTTAGGAAAACTTACTTGTTTTACTGTAAAGCCTTAACTCTCAATATAGACAATAGATTAGTTTGTTTACTATGTGAAATGTGAAGTATAATATTGGTAGTTTGTGAAAAAAATTTTTTTAAAGCCAACGTTTCCTGAGTGTAAGGGTATACTATAATCCCAGCACTGGGGAGATAGAGGCAGGGGGACCAGAGTTCAAGACATACCTCAAATACTAAAGAATTCAAGGCCAGTTGGGATATGTGAGATACTGTCTCCTCTCCCAAAAAATCTGAGATTCAAAAGTAGGTGCAATCATTGGTCTGTACTTGAACCATGATGGTTAGTACTATATGTCAATTTGACAGTCTAGATTCACCAGGGAAAGGAGTCTCAGGGAGGGCTCGTCTAAATCAGGTTGGCCAGTGGGCATGGGGGGGGTTATATTTTAATTTTAATTTAATTGAAGTAGGAAGACCAATCCACTATGGGTGGCACCGTTCCAGGTCCTGCTGCTTTGACTTCCCCGAAGGATAGACTGTAACCTGGAATTGTGAGCCAAACAAACTCTTTCTCCCCTAAGTTGTTTCGTCAGGGTATTTTATCACAGCAATAGGAACCAAATTAAGACACCAGCAATTTATTTGGTTGTTGCAAGAATTTAAGTACCTTAATGTTTCCTAATTTCCCAGAATATAGTAAGCATTGAGCTACTGGGATAAATGTAAATGTATTAGCAGCACTCTCGTGTGTTGGTTAAACAATGGTACAGAAATTTGAGGCGTTCAATTATTTATTTATATATGCAGGTATGTACGTGTTTTTGCAATGCTGAGGACTGAACTATGGGTCTCACACATGCCAGGCAAGTGGTCTACAACTTTGTCCCTATACTTTTTATTTTGAGACAAGGGTTTTACTCTGTAACCAAGGCAGGCCTTGAACTTGTGTTCCTCCTGCCTCAGCTTCTTTAATGTCTGAAATGATTTGCCTGTGAAACAAGGTCTGGCTTCGAATTTTTTTAACAGTTTTGCAGAACTTGCAGTACCTAAATAAGTTTCAAAATATGATGGCCAATATTTCATTTTGAGACCATGAATAAAGTTTGACTGCATTATATATAAATAATTTAACCTTTTAATGAAAAATTATCTTTGACTAAAGTCAATCTCAGGAAATACATAGTGTAGAACCCTGAGACCCTCTATTCCCCACCCCTCTTCCAGGAAACTATAGATTAAGCAAGCCCAAGCATAAAAACTGCCCTATAAGGTAAAAACAGAGACTCCTGGCCCCACAGGTAACAGTCAGCACATTCCACAGCCCTGAGAATAGCACCTACCAATAAGAAACTTCCAGGGCTGCATCTTATACATCCAAT
>NW_008345290.1:887751-893660 GCF_000622305.1 Nannospalax galili
CTCTCAGCATGGATCCGTTGAGTTGGTGAGGTCTGAGAGCCCGAGCTTAAGCCCGAATAAACCATAAACCTTTGCTTTTGCATTTTGGTGTGTTGGGTCCTCGGTGGTCTTTTTGGGGTCCAGTGGATGGGGTACAACATATATATAAAGAATTTAACCTTTCAATGAAAAATTATCTATGACTAAAGTCAATCTCAAGAAATACATAGTCATGTCTGTAAGTAAACAATTTAGTTGAAAATAGAAAGTTATGGGCCTGGAGAGATGGCTCAGCACCTAAAAGCACTGGCTGCTTTTGTAGAGGACCCAGGTTTGATTCCCAGCACCCACATGGCAGCTAACAACCATCTGCAACTCTAATTCCAGGGGATCTGAAGCCCTCTTCTGACCTCACAGGCATTGCACGACATAAAATAAAAATAATAAATAAAATATTTTTTTTAAATAGTAAGCTATTGGCTTAAATAATTCAGAATGATAAGGGGTTGCTATATAATTAATCTAAGTTCAAACAATGTTACTCACTTTTCTGTTTGCATGTTGACTTCATAGTAAAAAAGTAATCTTCCTTGCAGAGATAGTGGCTAATGGTGGCCTCAAACTCTGCCTTTCTAGCATGGGACACCAGAAGAACTTGCCCATAATTTTGGCTTGAGATTGTTTGTCCTCTACTCTAAACAAGCTTACATCTCAGTCATATGCCTTCCAGATGCCTACCATTGTTGACAAGAAAAACAAACTAACCACTGAAGTAGAAAAGAAGAAACACATAGGCAAAATATGTTAGCTCTGAGAGGGGCCAAAAAACAATTATAACTATCATAAAATTACTGAAATGGCACACTTAGGAGAATATAAAATGGACCTATTATTACAAAGGAACTGAGTTAGGAACAGATGCTAGACATAGTTAGAATCTGCTTTGCTGGGAACATGTCAAAACAAAATCTACTGGACCAAGTGTGAAATGAGGTAGACTGCTCTAGAGTCAGCCGAGTCTCCAAGGGCTTTAAGCTTTCCAAAAAAACTGAAAAGCTTAATTGTCCACATTTTTCAAGTAGTCTCATCTTTATCTAAAAGTTCAAAACATTTGTGAGATGTTTGGAGTTCCGTAGATTGTCCAGGGAGCTCCAATATGTTTGATGGACACATGGAATTCTCTGGATGCTGGCCAATTTAGAACTGTGGACCTCAATGTTTGTTCCTATACTACAGCAGTGGACCTTAAAGCATGGACCCCAACCAGCAGTCAGCAATACCTAAACTGTTAGAAATGTGGATTCTCAGGCCCTACTCATGACTACTGAGCAGAAGTTCTGGAGTAGGGTTCTGCATCTGTGATTTAACAACTCCAAGTGATTCTGATGAGCCAAAGTTTGAGAACCACTAACTTAGAAGCAGACTGCAAATGAAGCTCACCAGCCAGATCTTGGGACATCCTTGCTGATGGTTCATATTACTGACTCATCATTAGTTAGAACAATTCCCAGACAGCCCAGACAGCTTTGGATAAGTCAGTCAAGTTCAAGAAGAATTATCATGGCTTTTGTGTAGCTTATGCTGTCTGTTGGTCATTTATTATATAAAGAAAAGGACTAAATGATTATATATAAACAAAATGTTTGGTGAGTTTTCCCTTATCTATTTTATATAAATAAGCTGTAGTTATTTCAAAATTAACGTCTATAATACACACTTAATATAATACAATGTAAATTGTCATAATTACATTTCATGAAAATCATAGCTTGTATGATAGTAAAATGATCAACGTAATGCAACATCATACATAACACAAATATAGAAATAAACCCAAAGGCTATAATTTAGAATGTATTGTTCATAGTTTTAGATAAGATAATGTGCATTACATAATGAAATTGTGATTATGTGGTATTTATAATAAAAACAAACATCAGTTACGCTTTAGCTGTGACATAGACATGAAGGTCAAAGCAGAGACCTGAAGGCTAGGAACCATTAGGAGGCTGCACTTGCAGGTCTGTAAGAGCTAACATTTACAGAGAACTCACAAGAACCAGATGTTGCATTGAGCTTGGCAAACACAGACTCATTTCACTGGAACATGAATATATTACTCTGAGGTAGCTACTTTTATTAACTTACTCCACTTCAGAAAGGAAACAGGCTTGGAAAAGGAATTACAATTTCTCTAAGATCGAGCTAGAATATAAAGAGCTGGGACTGAAAATTAATGGCCCTTCATTAATTCAGAGCAGCAGCTTCTAGCTACCTACTTACCCAACTAACAAACTAACTAACTAACAACTAACTAACTAACTAACTAGCTTCAACAACAAAAGAGTAAAATAACTCTTAGAAACACACAGGTGTAATCTTCATAATCTTGGATTCAGCAATGGCTCCTTAAATATGCCCAAAGCACAGGAAATCAAGTAGATAACAGCTAAATTTGTCAGCTTAAAACTTATGTGCTTCAAAGGATTTCATTTAATAAGTAAAAAAGCAGCCCACACTATAGGAGAAAATGTCTGCAAATTATTTATCCGATATGAGACTTATATCTAAAATATATAAAGAACTTTAATGACAATAATAAAAAGACAAATAACTAGTTAAAAATTGGTCAAAGGATCTCAATAGACATCTGTGGTAATTAATCTTCATTGTCAACCTGACTGAACTTAGAGTCACCTGGAAAATACTCTTCTGGGCACATCTGGAAAGGCATTTCCAGAGAGGGTTAACTGAAGAGGGAAGGCAGTCTGGAATGCCATGGTGGCATTCCATGGGCTGACTGGCAGTCTGAATAAAAAGGAGGAAGCCAGCTGGGCACTAACATTCATCTCTCTCATTCCTAACTGCAAAACACCTCACGTTCCTGTCACTGTTCCCTTCCAGCCGTGACAAACTGTGATCCAAGGTAAACGTTCCTCCCTAAGTTATTTTGACACATCCATGTTGGGAGGTGGGCTTAAGAAGAAGTGGATCACTCTCTTGGGTGGATTAAGGTCATTCTTGAAGGAGTGCATTGGTTATAATAGATTGGCTGATTGAAGAAGTGAGTTTGGTCCTTCTTGCCCTCTTGCTTACCACCATGGAATGATGCAGCAAGGAGCCCTACGAAGATGCAGTGCCTTGATACTGGCCTCCCCAGCCTCCCAAACTATGAGTTTCATAATTCTTAACTGTATTTAAGTTAAAGTAGCATTATGAACTATAAATAATTCAAGTATATACCCCAAACTGTGACACAAGCCTTGACTTCAAGCATCTTATGGTCTAGTGATGAGAACAGGAGATAGAAACTTTCTAGATCAGATTATTTGAAGCCTGGAGACCCACCCTCAATGTGGGCAGCACCTTCTGGTGGCAGCCCATATAAAAGCACATGGCAGAAGGGAACTTTTGCTTTTTGCCTGCTTGCCTTCATTCTCACAAGTGCGTTTATCTTGCTGCTGTGACATTCTTTCACCAGTATCAGAACCAATTTCTTCACTTTCCAATGTAGAATGAGGACCAGAAGATCTCTAAGAATCCTCCAGGCCCTCAGCAACCAGATTGGGACTGCTGAGACACCCAGCCTCATCGACTGGATTATATGTATAAAATGAATATTCATTTTATCAGTTCTGTTCCTTTCGAGAACCCTGACTAATACCGTGTACCAGAACTTCAAACACACAGCATTACTAAGCCTGCCCACTTTTCTGAGTTCCAACTCAAAAAAAAAAAAAAAAAAAGAAACCTTTCCTTTTCCTTTTTTCTCTTTTTCTTTTAGATGCTGGACAAGAGCCTAAACATGCTTTCCCTGACCCCCTGGGCTTTCACACTCTTTCTGAAGCTCTACGCCCCTTCTACCATGTAGCTGCTTGCTGACCTCCATAGGTGACCTGCTGGCTGGCCTCCTTGGACCCAAAAGGCACTGCTTTCTCCCTTCTCTAGCCTCCTCCTCTCAGCAGCTGCTGAGAGTTACGGCTTGCCTGCCCTGTTGTTTTTCTCTCAAATTCAAATAAAACTGTGTTAGAGCTGCCTTCTGAGTCCATTTTTAAGTTCTTTTATTATTGAGACTAGAACACAAAAGGGAACCCCGATTTCCTTGGTCACACTAGCAAGGGAGGCTCGTAGAAATATTAAACACAAGGGCTGTGGCAGCACAAAGGACAACTTGTTCTGGAATTTGGAGCATGGGGCATATTAGCAATGGCTTCTCTTAGGCCATGAAGAGTTCATGAGATGAGAAAGAGTAGGAGTTAGTCTCCTTCAGTGGAGAAAGGAAGAGCTTGCCCTGCCCAAAAGCTATTCAGTAAGGTTGAGTATGCACATGAGGCTTGCAGAGGGAAGCAGGTAAATGCAGAGGGCAGCTCTGGAGGATAGAGTACTGGCCCTAGGAGGTGAGAAAGCCAACATAAAGGGGATAGAACATTTCCCCAGTGTGCTTAGCTGTGAAGGGAAAGAAAGACATGGCAAGAGATGGAAGGCTGTGGTATGGGAGTGTTCAGGGGTGTCTGTGTGGGTTTCTAAGACAGAGAGGTAAGCAAGTCTAAGCATTGAAGGAAGAGGCCAGAGACATGGGAAAGGTACCTAAAAAGGTAGAGGCTAAAAGTTTTTGAGCTGAAGGAAGAGGAAGGATGAGTGTGGTAGACAGGGTTACAGGAATCTGATAGATTGTATTTCAAAGTCAGTGAAGGGACAAGTAGGAGGGTGGATAGTTTGAAATGCATGAAAAATGACTGAAATCACCACAATGACTTTAGGACTGAGCAGGACAAGCTAAGTTACTGAATTACTATAGTGAATAGCAATTGACCTGGCCTTTTCCAGAAAGCTGGGGAACAGCTAGATTAACAGCAGATAAGTGAGAAAATTACAGGGAAAGGGGATTGGAATTTTAAAATAGAATGTTATTTTAGGATTCAATTTGTAGTCAAATCCCAGGTGATATGGTCTTGCCCTAGCAATGGGACTGAGGGGCAAATTGGGGAAAAGGTGTGAAGTTAACTGGAATAAAGGCAACCAAGGAATTGAGTCATCAACAAGTTGAAGAGAACAACTGGGTTGGCATTAAATTCTGGTTGATAGGGAATTCTGGGGAAAAGAGAAAGATTGCACATTGGAGAAAAGATAGTAAGTGTTGAGGTAGAAGACCGTCGTCAGTGAGTGAAAGGAGGGGTTAGAGGTACAAAGGTGTTGGCTACCCAGAGAGCATGCTAGAGCTAGGTGACATGAGCCACAAAGAGGTCAAGGGTATAGAACTTCATGGAGGAAGGAGGTTTCTGGGCCACTTCCGTTTCTATGTTGTCTGTTAGACACAGCAGCTACAATAACTTCAATATTCTGACCATGTTACCTCTTCTAAAGGAAAAACAATGTTTTCTCTGGGCTCTCCTCTTCATCACCGGTCATTCCTCCAGTCAGGTGTGTGGGGTTCTACCCAACTCTTCAAGCAATTCTCTGGGCTACACCAACTGTGTAAGCAATAGTTAATCCAGTTCTGATGCCGTTTACTTTGAAATCATGTCATATTTCACACATTGAGGGCTCAGTCCCATAAGACTACTGCATATTCCTGATTTGAATCACAGCTAGTCAGCTGTCAACTATGTTTCTAATTAATTGGCTATAAATCCTTCTTTAGTTCAACTAATTTGCTAGGATGAATCACAGAACTCAGTACCACTTGCACTGACTGGTTTATCTTAAAAGGTGCTACAAAGGATAAAGATGTGCAGGTGAATGAAGAAGATGGCCAAACCCAGGCCTGAAGGATGGGGTGTGGAGGTTTCCGGTCCTTTCTGAGGTGCCACCCTCCCATACCTCCAGGTATACAGCAACCTGAAAAGCCATCAAATCATTCTGTTCAAATCCTCTGTCTTGTTTTGTGATGCTGGTGCTAGGGATGAACACCACCCCCAACTTCCCAGCTC
>NW_008345290.1:893984-928296 GCF_000622305.1 Nannospalax galili
CCCTTACTGAGTATCCGCCCCTAGAGTTTTTAATGGAGCTTAATCTTCTGCTTCCCCTCCCTCAAGCCCCACTTCCTAGGTTGGTAGGAGGGGTTGACAGTCCCAACCCTCTAATCCTCTAATCACTTGGTCTTTCTGGTAACTGGTCTCTTTCTAAAGCAGGGCCTTAGGTTGCCTCATTAGCATGAACCCAAATGTGATCAAAGAGACTCATTATAAACAACAAAAAACATTCCTGTCATTCAAAGAATTCTAAGGTTTTAGGAATTCTATGACGGAAACAGGAGGCAAAGACCAATATATTTCATACTATTTCAAATTCCGACACTTAAACCCTCCCCTGGCTCCCCTCTGAGTAGCCCTAGTATCTGCCCCAAGGCCCAACTGGCTGTGTCATTCATTTATCACTTTACTACTTGCTCAGTTCTGTTCAGCCACACTGACTCCCTGACTACTTCCATCCCTCACATGACTTGTCTTCACCTCAGGGCCTTTGCACTTGCTCATCCACATACCTGAAAAGCCTTTTCCCTCATTTTCTTCAAGTCTCTGATGAAATGTCACTTTAGCATTGTCTTCCTGGATTCCTGCTGTGCCTTCCCCCCAACAGGGGCTGTCTCCTCTATAACCCAGCTTAATTTTCTTGTACCGTGCCCATTGCCATGAAACTTTATATGCATTTACTTGGTTTTATGACTTTTTCACCCTGGCAAATCTCTCCAAGGGATAGGAGGTACAAGAAGGCAAAATGTTCTGTGACTGCTCACTGTTGTGTTCATAGCAGGCTTTTTTAAAGATAATCTTACTGTGTTTACAGGTATATGCCACAATGCCCAGCTGTAAATAAATGGGCTTTTGAATGAAGGCCAAGGCACCGGGTTGTAAGAAGGACATAATCCTAATGGCATGCACAGGAGAGAACAGCTGCAGGGGCTGTCTGCTGAGGGACAGTGTAGGAAGGCGAGGGCCTTGGGTGCTTGTCACAGGCTAGGTTCAGCTACCAATCACAATACACCAGTTAAAGAGATGAACAATGGTGTGCGTACGGGGGTGAGTATATGCACTAGGAGGTAGAAGCAGGCAGATCTCTGTGAATTAGAGGCCAGACTGGTCTACATAGAGAGTTCCAGGCCAGTCAGGACTATACAATGAGGCCCTGGAGAGAGAGAGAGAGAGAGAGAGAGAGAGAGAGAGAGAGAGAGAGTAAAAATCAGAAAATTCAATGAATCAGTGTGTTGGGAAGAAGAGGAACAAACAAGAATCCAATAACTGCAAGTTTTTCTAGGGGTTCTGATGGGAGTCTTAGGCTTAGCTAGAGGAAGCAGGGACAAGGGCAGCCTTAGTCAAGGTGTGGTCTCACCAATCAATGGCTCAGTTCTGGTCTGCAAGGTGGTCCAAAGAAATCCTTATTGTCTGAGGGGGAAAACTGATTCTTAGGAGGTGCTTAATGCTGCTCCAGGGTGCAGCCTGGCATTGTGGGTAACTTTCTACCTCTAGGGGGTTGGAGGGTCTGTCCTTTTAGAGTCTGTTATTTCTGGAATCCAAGGTGACTGCAAGCTTGGGAAAATGATGAGATCACCAAGAAGCTGTATTAGTTACTCTTCTTGTTGAAGGGCAAAATACTTGGCAAAAACAACTTAAGGAAGGGTTCATTTTAGCTCATAGTTTGAGAGTAAAGCCCATGATGTTAAGGAAGAGAGCTTGATGAGAGCAGCTCTAGCAGGAGAGGGAGACAATTGGTCACATTGTGTCTGCAGTCGAGAAGCAGAGAGAGATGTATGCTGGGGCTAAGCTCTTTCTCCTTTTCTTTTTTTTTTTTTAAAAAAAATAAAACCTTTTATTTTTAATTTAACTTTTTATTTTATGTTTATGCGTGTATTGCCTGCATGTAGGTAAGTACACCCATGTCGTGCAATGCCCGCAGAGGTCAGAAGAGGCTGTAGGATCCCTTGGGACTGGAGTTATGGACAGTTGTTAGCTGCCATGTGGGTGCTGGGATTCGAACCCAGGTCTTCTAAAAGAACCAGTATTCTTAACTGCTGAACCATCTCTCCAGTCCCCAGAGAGGGTGTCCCTGGGTGGGCACGACTCTTTCTCCTTTTCATTCAGTCCAGGACCCCATCACCTGGGAGGGTGCCACCCACAATCAGTGTGGGTCATTCCTTCTCAGTTAAACCTTTCTGGAGGTACTCCCAAATGTGTGTCTTCTGAGTGATTCCAAATGATGTCATGCTGACAATCAAGATTACCCATATCAGCACCTTCGGGGGTCTGAAACAGGACAGTGTAGAAAGCTGACAGTAAGATGTCTCAGTCACCCTTATCTGTGTGACTGTGAAGGGGATGAGATAGGTTAGGTATTACAATATCTAGAAGGATACTTCCTGAGTAACAAGACAGGCAGGACATACGTTCTCACACTGTTCTGTCTGGAACACCATTCTCCTCTCCTGTAACTATTCACATTTGCAGCACCACTCACAACCAGATTCAAGCGCCTCCCTGTGAAGTTTTCCTACATAAGCCCAGCCTAAAGGGAAACCCCCCAGCCTTGAATTCAGCAGTTACCAAATATGGAGTTCATCTGGCAATTAGTCACTTAATGCCTTGGGCCAGCTCTTCAATTCTTGCACGGGACTCTTTACAACTTCTGGGTCATATAATTTTTCTTATGGTATTGTCTTGTCTCTCCAACTTTTGTGCAGACTTTTGCCTTTGAAGCTTCCACATCATTTGGCACAGATATTTACAGAGAAGGTATTCAGATCATATAAATTGATGGGCTTTTTTGGGTGGAGGGGTTAGGGGAAGCAAGGCCTCATGAATCTCAGGCTGATCTTGAACTCACTATGTAGCCAAGGAAGACCTTGACTTTCTGATCCTCCCACCTCCATCTCCAGAGTGCTGGGATTACAGTCATGTACCACTATGGCCTGCCTGGTTTTATGCAGTGCTGAGATCAAGCCCAGGGCTTCATGCATGCTAGGCCAGCACTCTATCATCTGAGCTACATCCCCAACCCTATTAATTTTTCAAATAGAAAACACATATTAAAGTTCCTGAAGAAGTTAAAACAGAGGCTGACCCTTCTTAGCAAGGAACTTTAAAGAAAAATAAAAGGCTATTGCATTAAACATCAAATCATTTAAAGCATTTAGAATCAACTTTTATCTATTTATCATTGATGTCCTGGGCTGACATACAGTTCTTTGTCCTGTTATCCTCCAGTCTCTTAACATGAGAGTATTGTGGTAATATTTCTTCTCACAACAAATGCATTGTTTCTTCTCCCTTCCCCCCCCCAAGGGACTGATGCTGTTGGCTTCTCTGTCAAACAGTTGGATCTAAATTCTTTAGCAGGGGCAGGAGATAAGAGAACATCTCTGGAACCAGATGTCTCCACTGAATCTGAGCTCTGCCACTTGCTAGAACTATAGGTCTGAGAAAATTACTGAACTTTTCAGGACTTCAGTTTCTTCATCTGCAAATGGGAATAATACCATGCTTCTCAGGGGTTTGTTGGAAAGACTAAACCAGTCACACCCTGTGACAATGTTAGGTGAGGATCTGGTGCATGGTGAAGCCCTCATTACTTGCTAGCTGTTATTTCTGTGACTAGACATTTCCAAATTTACCGTATGATGTTCTTGGGCCTCTTCCCACCCTACTTTCATCACTAAGGAACAGAGAAGGCGGTGATGCTAGGCTGCTTGGAGCTCTGCCTCAGGAGACAGACCACAGCCTAAACTCTGCCACTTAGTTTGTGTGTTATTCTAGGCAAGCCACCCAGACTCTTCTGGGTGCTATAAAGATCAGGGAGTAAACATCTGTGAAAGTGCTTTGTAAACAGCATGATTGCTTTTCTCTGAGCAAGGGACTGTGGCTGAGAACAGAAAACGAGTTTAATTGGTTCCGTTTTGAAAATCTTTCCCTTTAGATAATGCACTTCAGAAAAAGGGTAACTCTCTGTCTCTCTTTGGTTGGATTAACCAGATTATCTCATTTTGTCTATTTGGGTTTTTTTTTTTACAAGTCTGCATGCCATGAGAAGTCTTTCTAAGCCAGTGATATGCTTCCTTCTCTCATCTGTAAATCTGGTTGGTCCATTAAACAAATAACCGCATTCACCAATGTCATACACAGCTTTCCTGATTTGAAGCCTGTTGCCAGGCTTGCACAAAGGAGCTCTGTAGGGAATGGTAATGTGATTAGGATGGTAAGGGCTGAAGGAAGAGGAACACAGGGATCAGGCAGCCTTCCCTGACAAGTTCCTGAAAAAAGCCTTAGAAACAGGTTAATAGAGGTCTCTAGCATGAAGCTCCTAGGCTCAAATCCCAGGAGTGCCATTTTCTGGGTGACCTTGCAAATTACTAAACTGCGTGCCTCTGATTCCATATCTATACAATGGGAACAGCCATAATAGCTATCTTACTGAGTTACCGGGGGATGGAATGAGTTTCTGGGGGATGGAATGAGTTACTGGGGGATGGAATGGTACTAATATACTAATGATCTATTAGTACCAACAGCACAGTAAGTACTAAATAAATATCTGTTATTACATGTACAGTCAATGTCAATGAAGGACTGTCCTGAACAAAGTGTCAACGCATCTCTGGCAAATTGTGCTGAGATACATGGGAGACTAATTTTTTTAGACTAGTTTAAAATAAAGGTTAAATAGGTTTCCATTCTTTCATGTTCCCCAAGGCTACAGTCAAGGTCAAGAAAAGTGAATCTAGAACACAGCAATGCTAGGAAAAGCTGGGAATGTGTGAGCCTCAGTACTGCTTGACTGTAATGCTTAAGGTAGGAGTCACGGCCAATGAATTGCCCAATGGCTTACTGTAGACAGACAGTGAAAAAGAATCAAGAAGAGAAAAAGGATGGGAGGGAGGAGAGAGAAGGAGAAGAGGAAGGAAGTTTTTAGAAACTGAACTGCACCCCTCTCTGGAGTAGAAAATAACCTCTGACCCCATCTTTCCTTTTCCACGTCTCAGAAGGAAATATGGTGGTCAGAGAGAGAGAGATGGATGGCTCAGTCTTCAGCCAAGCATAACCTGCCACCTCAGGTTTGAACTACTCAATCTCAAGAGCTGCATGAAAGAGAACTCAGTAAATATAAAGCTGTGAGAATCAGATGACTGAGCCATCCCCTAGCAACTGCAGGCAAGTGCCCCCTCATTGCTTCTTACTTTTCTCGATGTATAAAAGGAATTGTCCACCAAGAGCTGGAAGGAGGGATCTTCAGAACTGCACGGTACCAGGAGCAAGTGACTTTGCATTGTAGTCATTTGGTGCTTGACGATGAAATCTGACTCTGTATGAATGGCCTAGAGATCCTGTTAGCATCTGTGGGTGGGTCTGTGATTCTGCATTTCTAACATCTCCCAATTGATACCACTACTACTGGACTGAGGACCTCATTTTGAAAGCCAATTACTCCAGGCCAACAATGAGTTGTATGATGCACAGGGATTCCCATTAAGCTACATCAATAATGTGACCCATCTGTGTACATTTCAACTTGGTCACCCACTTCCTGGGAAGGAAATGACCAGAAATACTCCAGTCCTTGATTCTGATTTCAAACTTTATAAAAGTGAAGAAGGAACAAGGGGAACAAGATACTTATGCTGGTCAGCCAGCCTGTGGATGACTGCTCAGTCTGTTCACAAGCTAGCACTGACCATAGTACGCCAAGTGTGAATACTGAAGGTTAGTGACATTTCATGAACTCTTGGCTTATGCATTAAATTGGAGGATAAGGAACAATGTCATTCATTATCTTCATAATGACAGATGATAACTACAAATGGCGTACTTTAAAAAAGCCCTTCCTTATGACTACCCAGATCTTAATTTAACTATAATTAATTACACAACTCCTACTTATTAGTGTTTTACATACATAATTTTATTTAATTTTCCTCCAAAAATATGTCAGATGGAGACCATCCTTTCAGTTTTACAGTTGAAGGAACTGAGAATCAGAGCATGTAAGTGGTTTGCCCAAACTTACCCAACTATGCAAGGACTAAGGAAGGACAGGAACTTAGTTGAGTCTAACTTTATTTCCTCCCTCCCCTCCCTCCTTGGCTTCCATGGATAACAGAATTTATTTAAAAATAAATGCAGGTTGCGTCGTTATTTTATGTCAACTGATTCCCTTGATGAAAATTTACTGCAAAGCTAATGAGGCTTAGATTTCAGAAGTACTAATAAAACTGCCTCCAAGCCTTGGTATCATTTTTATTCATCATTTATGTTCTTTAAGAGCAGGAGTCCACTTTCATTTATTTACTTTTCATTACTTTCAATCTCTGATAGGTAGAGCATTGCTTCAGAGTCTGGTAGGAGCCATGCTACTGTTCCCATGGGGCATGAGCTACCTTTCCCCCATATGACTCTGGTTTTGTTGGGCTTGCCACCAGGAGACCCTGTGCTGTTTTACTTTATACACAAACATAATTCACTTTCATCTTAAGCATAAATACCTTTAATTTCAGAGGAGCTATATGCTGTCTTTGGCTCAGGAGACCCTACTAACAGACAGCAAAACCAGCATTGTACCACAGCCTTCCTGAAATACTTGCCTGGGGAATCAATCCAGAGAGATGTAGGAGCTCGCCAAGCACCATCCATCCCATGTCTCTACTTCTGGTCTTCCCTCTTCCTGGAATCTACAGAAATCATTGACTAGCATCCCTGTTCTTTGCTCTTTTTAAAAAAAAAAAATATTTTTTTAAATTATGTGTATGCGTGTGTGTCTGTGTGTGGGTAGGTACACATGAGTGCAGGTGCATGTTGGGGCAGAGGTGTCAGATTCCTTTGGAGCTAGAGTTACAGGCAGTTGCGAGCTGCCCAAGATGATCTATGAGAAAGACTGGGGTCCTCTGGAAGAACAGTAAGTGTTCCTAAACACTTTGCAACTCTCCAACCCATGTTCTTTGTTCTTAAAAAGTGTTGCTCAATTTCAAAAAGTTGAATCTCCACTAAATATAGATCTGCTCCTGCTATCAGATACATAAAGCCTTATCACAACATTCCCAAGATGATGATGAACACCTTTGATGAAGAGGAGCTCACCACCCCTAGAGGAGTTTGTTCCATTCCTCATTATTTTAATTCTCCACAAATTTGTTATTTGAAACGTTGTTTATTCTTTCACCAACATTTTCCCTACCCAGAAGTTCTCTTTACTAAGTGCCAACTACATCCCCTGACTATACCCAGTATTAATCTAATCCCTTCTAACAGGCCTGAAAGTGTTTGAAGACAATTAGAGCACCCTTTGCCACTTCTTCCACACTCCCAACCACCCCTCCCATCTCCCATTTTGCCACCTTGGCCCATCTCTTCTTCCAGTTGTTGACATCCTTCAAAAGCATTCCAGGTTTGGCTCAATTCACAGCAAGTCCAGTTCACTGCTACACTGGTTTATGGAGGACTCTGAATTCACCCCCACGGAAATTTATCACAGCTGTATTTGCTGTATCCTTGCAGCTTGCCCAATCATGTACCTTTATTTTGTCTTCTTCCCAGACTTTCTGCTCCCAAGAAATGCTTCCTAGTTTCCTCTGGTGATGATGTTCATCCATTCGGTCGGTCAGATGAACAAGCATTACACTTTCTAGACACGTTCTTTAGGAAGTCAGCACACATACAACTAACCTTGCAGATAATACCATTGTATCTATACCTGTGGACAGGCATTCCCTCTTCCAAGTTCATCTAGATTTTCTCAAACTACTTACTATATTTGGAAAAGAAACTCTGGGGATACAGCTTACTGAAGAATATAATTAAGACCATCTTGGTGACTTTGACTTCTACAGACTTTCTATGAGGATTTCTCTCAGCCCCTTTGCTTTTGTTTATTTATTTTTATTTTATGTGTATGAGTGTATTGTCTGCATGTGTGTGTAAGTGCACCCATGTCAAGCAATGCCCACGGATGAGAGAAGGGGGTGTCAGATCCCCTGGAACTGGAGTTATGGACGATTGTTAGTTGCCATGTGAGTGCTGGGATCAGAACCCAGGTCCTCAGCAAGAACAGTCAGTGCTCTTAACTGCTGAACCATCATCTCTCCAGCCCCAGCTTTTGGGTTTTAAATTTTATGTTGAATATTCCCTTTGTCTTGTTTAGTTACTCAATCACCTTCCCCTCCATCCCTCACCAAGCCCAGGAATCTTTTGTTTGAGCCTGTCATGCTCAGGTGGCAGACTGCTGAGAAGGAAGCCAAATATCCTGCCCTAAGGACCCCGCCTTGCACCTTCCCACTTTCCCCAGAGGGATGCTTTTCCTGCCCCCTTTCTTCACCATTGTCTTAAAACGCCCCTAGCACATCTCTCCAATGCCTGTTCCTTCCTTACATTGGACAAATTCCTCACTCATTTGTTTTGGTGGAGAAATTAGCCAACTGAAAGCTTCTAGTTCTTTTGGAGATAAGGAGAGACATTTCCCCCTCGTTAAATTTTAATTGAATTGCTCGCTATCTTATAGGAAAGTGCATTAAAAAATTACATGCATATGGACCCTGAAACCCAAAAAGGCCATTCATGACCCCAAAGCCATTATTTGCTCATGCTGAGACTCTTGACCTACTTTGATTGCTCACTATATTTTAGAACTAGAATAGGAAAATTAAGACTTAATTATTGTAAAAGATAACATAATCACTGAATCAGAAGGAAAGAACTCCATATTAATTAAGTGCCTATTATGGAGAGTACCTCATTTAATTTTCCTAACAACTTTATATTGTAGGAATTATGAATTTTTTACATATAGATAAGGAAACTCAGCAGTTAAATAACTCACTGGACAGCTAAGACAGGAGCCCTTGCCCAAGTCTACTACAAGCCACCTTATTTGACCTCACTCACTTTGGAATAGCTGAAGCCAAGCTGTATGAACTCCATGATTTATCTTCTCAACAAACCCTCATCTTCACTGAACCACACGAATTTGGGTAGCATGAGAAGCAGTGGCTAGATAAATCAGAAAACAACCTTGAACAATTTAAAATGAATGTTGCGGCCCAAGGATGTAGCTCAGCAGAAGAGCATTCCTTTAGTGTGCACAAGGACCTGGATTTGCTCCCCGAACCAATGAACTAATAAAATAAGTGCTGAGTTTCATATCCTCCCCCTCTTCTTTATAACTTATGTTTAAAATTGGAATTCAGTTTTTACTTGAATTGAGTATTTGCTTCTTGGAGCCCTATCTAGTTCACATGCTTAAACTAAAAAGGCAGTGTGACCTCAGGAAAGAGTACTTCCATAGTAAGTACTCTTGATGTTAGAGAGGGGAACTGAAACTCATATCTAAAGGCAAAAATGTTTGGCATTGGCAGAAATTCTTAGATAATCTAGTTTTAACTTGACTCATTTAGTTATCTTCAGGATGTCACTGTGAATTTTTCAAATGTCTAAGAAAGTCTTTAAGCCAGTTTGGGAACAAAGTCACAAGTCTTGGGTTTTAAATTATCATTCAACTTATTAAGGTAAAACCTTCCCCTCAAGCCTTTAAGTTCAATTTTCAGATTTTTGTTCAGTTAGTTTGATTTTTGAGACAAACTCTCAATATATAACCTAGGCTGGCCTGGAGCTAGATCTTTCTGCTCAGTCCCCTGCAATTTCCAAATCTTGTTAGTTAATTTTAAGTTTAAAAAAATTAGAATAGTAAAACAAAATTATTCTTACATGATCTTTGATTAATCTTGATCCCAAAATAAACATTAAAGGTTTTCTAAATAATCCCACATAAGAAATCAATAATTTCCTTTAAAGCATATTCCTAAATGTAATATGATTAATTATTCCAAGACTTTTAAATGCCTGAGATGACAAATTCACAGCCATAACAAATAGGTTATGACATGCTGTAGTTATCAATCTTTGGAGTCAGAAAAGCTTTGCTGTCCCCGAGAAAAGTGGTATGCACACTGCCTCCTTTTTTTTTTTTTTTTTAAATAATGAGATACAAAACTATTTGTTCTGGCTGCTAGGAAACTTGGAATCAAAATTAAAGCTGATATAAAACATATGCTGACACTACTGGTGAGCATATCTGGTTTTTACCTTTTCATCGGACCTAGTTTTATATTTCAATTCATATGTTACTGTCTTACAACATATTGCAGGTCCTTGTGAGAAGAATGTTGTGAACAAAAATAAATAAGGAACAAGCACTCGAATTTATTATTACTAGCTGCTTTGGGGATAGTTGAGAGAATCTATAATCATCATTTAAAAAAAATCAATGCCTACAGCTGCTTGGGTGAATAACTGGTCATAACGTTGGGGTTGTTAACACTGTTCCCCTGGGATTCATGTCTCCTGCCCTCCCTTCTGGTGTATTTCACAGCCAATGTTTTTTAAAACATTCCAGAGCACATGCCTGGAATCTCACCACTCCAAAGGCAGAGGCAGGAAGAGTGACAGTTTGAGGCCAGCCTGGGCTCAATAGCCAGACCCTGCCTCAACAAAACAAAACAAAATCCCCCAAACCCCAAAAGGTTACTTTGATTTTCAATACAGATCATGTACTAGAAATACCACCAACTCATTAACACACATATTGAATGTTTATTGTGGACCAAGCATTCTTCTAGTGAGTGGACAGAGCCATTCTATCCAAACACAAAAAATACCCTGTCCCTATATTATAATGATCTATGGAAAGTATTTATATGGGTTAGAATTAGTCTTTGGAAAATAGGGTTCAAAGTATACTACATAGAACATATGACAAAAGACAAAAAATTGGAGCAATATATTACCAATAAAAATGATATGCAAAAGCTTAATGCTATACAAATAGATCCAGCTCTGAAAATGGTTAAGAGAAACAAAGTAATACTGAAAGGAATAAAAGAGTTGAGGAAATGGACAGGCAGTTTGCTGTGGTGGGAAAAGCAAGGGGAAGATGGTCATCTCCCTCCAGCCGTTAGGTACACACGCTCTGTGCCCATCACAGCTACAATAATTGCCCAGGCTGGAAATAAGCAGTGTTGATGAAATTAAAGAGAAATGAGCACACTCATACTAATTGGGTGAATATACGGAATGAAAATAGCCCTTCTGTGCAGTCATCTTGTTTTATCTACTAAAATTTTAAATATTCAGACTTAGCAAAAGTAATCCCATTGTTGAAGAATCATTCTATGAAACTAAAGGTTCAATATAAAAGAGTATCTTTGCAAGTCCTGGTATAAGTAAGTTCATTATGAGCTATTTATGGTAGGGTATAAATACTGGCTATTGACAGGAGTATTAACATTAAATAAAATCTATTCATAGAGTACATCAAGTAGTCCACTGCACTGAAATTATTTTCATGTATATTTTTCACCAAGAGAGGTAATTACAATGTATTAAGGCTAAAAAAAGGCCAATTTGTCCATGTACATCTATATGTGTATGTGCACATGTATCTCATACACACACACACACTTATAATTTGTGGAAGCCAAAGTGACAATGGTTATATCAATCAGTTATCACTTAAGTGTTTGGAGTAGCATTGGATAGAGGAATTAGCTCTTAATATACATATCTCTGTAGTTAGCTTGCTGTAACTACCTACCTAATAAAAACAATAATAAAAGTGAGGGCAGTTATATTTGATGATGCCATAAAAATGAGGTTAGCACAGTGGTCGTATGCTTGCTTCATATGAGTGCAGCTCTGGTTTGATCTCCAGCACTAAAAAAGGAATGCAATAGGGGCTGGAGAGATGGCTCAGCAGTTAAGAACACTGACTGTTCTTGCAGAAGACCTGGGTTCAAATCCCAGCACCCACATGGCAGCTAACAACTGTCCATAACTCCAGTTCCAGGGGATCTGACAGCCTCTTCTGTCCTCCACGGGCATTGCATGGCACAGGCGCATTTGCCTACATGCAGGCAATACATGCATATACATAAAATAAAAATAAATAAATTTTTAAAAAATGCAATAAAAATGAAAAACAAGTTGCTAAGTTCTTTCCTAACTCCCTCCTTCCATTTCTCCCTCCCTTTCCCTTCTTTCATTTTTCTTCTGGTTGCTTGGAATGGAACCCAGAACCTCACAAATACTAAGCTTTGAACTGCCTCAGCCAGATAGCTACTGAAGAGAGTTTACCAAACACTGTTTTATGAAATTTGAATCTCACTCAATTCTTGAAGCAAGCTGATGGAGTGCTGATATTATCACCTTTACTGTTAGATGGAAGGACCAATGCTTGGAGAGGTTACAGTCACTTGCTCAAGGCCCCACCTTAAGTCCTAGCAGCCAGAAAGTAAAACCAATTAAGTACCAAAAGTTTGCTTTTAGTACTATACTCTAACAAAAATTCAATCAAAGATTCCTTATTGATAAAAATGACTGGACTGGCTATATACAATTGGCATGTTTTGGAAAGTTAGCATTTTGAACGCACTGTTTTGTTTTGAAGATGAGGCCTCTGTTTGTAGTTCAACGATTGCTTTCTGTTGCTGTGATAACAGTATGACCAAAAGCAACAGGGAGAGAAGGGTTTATGGGTTAGAGGCTACAGTTCATCACTGAGGGAAGCCAAGGCAGGGACTCAAGGCAGGAAAAAAGAATCCACAGAGGAACAATGCTTGCTAGTGGGCGCCCAGGCCCACCACATACAGTGGGCTGGCTCTCCTGTATTAGTTAGTTAGAAATCAAGAAAATGCTCTATAGACCAATCCAATTGAGACATATTTCAGTTGAGGTTCCATCTTCCAGGTGTGTCAATTTGAAAACAAAAGTAACCAAGATACCAATTTCATAGTCTTAAGAAAATGATTTTGTCCATGTTCCAGCTTTTATACTGACAAAAACAACTTTTGTTTTATGGCTATATTATACTCCTCTGTATGCATAAATTGATATAAAATATCAAAAAAAATTTTGATTTCAAAAATCAAAAAATTACTATGCCCCAGCAATTGCCAAGAACTATTAACTGCATCCTAAAATGAATTTATAACAAATGGAAAAAAAAAAAAAAACCCAATCAGAAACTTGGTACATTTAAAAAGCATGAAGTAAATGTGGTTTTTGTTTCCTTTTACTTTTGTCATTTTTTAATTTTTTTGAGAAAGGGTATTGCTATGTAGGCCCGGCTGGCCTAGAACTTCCTATGCAGACAGACCAGTCTGTCCTGGAACTCACTGTGTAAACCAGTCTGGTCTTGAACTCGTGGCCAATCTTCCTGCCTCTGCCTAAAAAACATGAATTAAGTGTTACAAAGTTGTACATTAGCATGCCATGAAAGGGCTGAGTACACAGGAGGAAGCGCAAAGTCATCAACTCTGGCTTCTCAGACACTGGTAGTTCCAGGTGCTTATCTGTGTTTGCCAGTTGACAACGTCAGTTACATTTGATAATGCTACTTACAAACATTATTTATAATACTTAAAAGGCCCATACATACACAGTCAACTTTTATTATTTTCTTACAAATGTTCTATATTCAAGTTTCAGTTACTTTAAACTTCTTCTGAAAATTTATTATTGGCTAAGAAATTTACTTTTTAATATAATTTTGAGCACTTGCCAGGCCTTTATTATGGTACTATGCATGGTCTCTTAGGTACTAATGAGGCCACTTGCTCTAAGTCTGTTCCCTGAGCTGGCATCTGATTGCTGGTCTGCTACACTCATTCAGTGTGCTTTGGGCAAAGGTGGATATTAAACTCAGAACTGTCTTGGGTTTGCAGTTTCCCCCAAACCTTTTTGCTATCTGCTTCCAAAAGATGACACAGTTCAACAGTTATTCAGCAAGTGACTCCTTGTAGAAGGCATTCAGAAAAGGGGCTTTCTCAGCATGTTACATGTAAGTTTCTTCAATGAAGTCACTTCTGGAGCTGCTTCCACTCCATTGCCTAAGTATCCTCAGCATGTGCCGATCAAAGTCTTGGCCTTTGACCTGCAGGAGTGAAGACTGCTACTGCAGGAGTTATAAGTTCAAACATAGCATTCAGTCTAGCTCAGTTGCAGAGTACTTATCCAGCATGCACGAAGCCCTGGGGTTTGATCCCCGGCACTACATAAACCAGGCATGGTGGTACATACCTGTAATCCCAGCATTTAGGAAATGAAGGCAGGAGGGTCTGAAGTTCAAGCTCATATTCAGCTACATAGTGAGTTCAAGGCCAGCATGGGATATTTGAAGCTGTTTTTAAAAAGACCTCTGATTCAATGAGGTGTCCACAGAGACATGCCAGGTCCTAGAAAGTGGTGACCAGCAGATATTTTATATTTGAAAGAAATGTGAGAAATTCTGTGTTTTTTCAAATGTAGACAGAGTTATGTAGGTATGTATAACAATATACAGGACTCTATAGAGTCTAGACTTTCTCTGCAGTATAGCTAGAAATGATACTTCTGGGCCTGTAAGATGGCTCAGTGGGTAAGGCACATGGAGCTAAGCGTCTAAGTCTTACAATGCACCTAAGTTCAATCTCTTGGACCCACAGGGTGGAAGGAGAAAACAACTCCCAAAACTTGTCCTGTGATCTCCACATGTGCCCTCCCCCAAATAATTATAAATAAATGAAACTTAAAAATAAAAAAGAAATATGAACTTTGTACCCCTCCAAAATGGAGGGATTGGTGAGAGGAGAAGCCAACAGGGCACTGTTTTTAACAAACTCATGAAAGGATGGGGAGGACCCATATATTGGAAGACTATTTTTAGCTTGATACTTTTCCAGCTAAAAGTGTTGGTTGCTATTCAAACTGATACACATTGATGTTTCTAAACTGTTCTGCTAGACGTTAACTAGCATTTAAGTCCCCTACTTTTCCTTGATATTATTTTGCCTCCCTCTGGAGCTGTCCACCCTACAGTTACCAGGTAATGTACGGCAGGGAGCCCTGAGGTCCTGCTGGACAGGGTTTGATTGAGAACTTTGTGTACAGTGTTGGTAAACATGTAGAATACAAAAAGTGATTTCCTCTGGGTCTGTGCCCATACCAAGTTGCAATAAAAATATATATTTATCTCTGTGAATCAGAAATGAGCAATATTGCTTCAAAGAGCAATATGATTGCAGGAAGAAACCTTTTCAGATTAACTTCTTCCATCGGAGAAAAGATCATCCTGGTGGGCCTGAGGTTGAAGATTTTGTTGAATTTTATACTGTTAAAGGAAAAAGAAATTACTCATGATACTTGTGAAAAAAATAAAAGGCTTCAGGGGCTGGAGAGCTGGCTCAGTGGTTAAGAACACTGACTGTTCTTGCAGAAGACTGGGGTTTGAATCCCAGCAGCCACATGGCAGCTAACAACTGTCCGTAACTCCAGTTCCAGGTATCCGACAACCTCTTCCTTCCTCTGAGGGCATTGCATGACACAGGTGCACTTACATCACTGCCATACAGTGCTGGCATAACACTCACACACATAAAATAAAAATAATTTTTTTTAAAAGGCTTCTTACTTAGATAATAAAATTTTATTCAAGGAAAACCTACGGAGACCCCTGTACCAGGTCAGTGGTGAGGAAGAGATCCAGATCAACTGTGACTAGAACAAGGGCAAGTAGAGCTCTGTAGTCAAGGAACACAATGGGGTCAGTGGATAGAAAACCTCCAGGGTAGAATGGGGTGCCGGTTAACCCCATTTGACAGGATTGTCATTGAAGGGTGATGGTAAGGTAGTGAACTTGGTCAGATATCAAGAACTGTCATATGCAAGGGTGGGGGACTGTCACTAAGCATGACTCTTCTTAAAACTGGACTAAGCAAGCAACACTGCTAGATTCAACAGTCAGAAGCAAGATTCCAAAGAGAATGATTCAAATTAGGTCAAAGGAGAATCTTTGTTAAAAATTATTTCTGGCTGGGTGTTGTTTCACATGCCTTTAATCCCAGCACTCAAGAGGCAGAGGCAGGCGGATCACTGTAAGTTCAAGGCCAGCCTGGTCTACATAGTGAGTTCCAGGACAGCTGGGGCTGCAGGGAGACCCTGTCTCAAAAAGAAAAAAAAAGAAAAAAAATTTCCATAGAACTGGTTTTCCATCAACAGGAGTGCTAAAATACCCTTTTTATTTATCGAGAAGACAAGGTCTCACTATATAACCCTGGTTGGCCTGGAATTATGTATGTAGACCCTCCTGGCCTGGAACTTGGAGATCCACCTGTCTCTGCCTCTAGAGTGCTGGGATTAAAGGTCAGTGCCACCTCACTTGGCCAAGAAGCACTGCTAAGCTTTCTAAGATTATGTGCATTGGGGGGAGGGTGTTTGGAAGTAAGGTTATTTAAGAACTTTCACCTCAATTTTATAAGATGGAGTAGGCAATATTATAATTCCTTATTCGGCTTACTTTGCCTTGCTGCAAGGCTGGCTTGTCATCAGCCTATGTCATACTTGAACAAGCAAAGGAAACACCTATTGGGAACATCTAAGACCTCCTCACTCACACTTGCAACAAGTCGGACCTCAGGTAGAAGACAAATACACCCAAGGTTGTGCATGTGGAGCACACATCAAAGCGGATGTGTAAGGGTGTTCTGTCTTAAGGCCAATATTCGTGTCAGGGATTAACTTCCAACTTTGGAACACTTCATCAGGAGCTGGTACAGTCCCTAGCATCGTGACTTCGTGTCTTTGGAAAGTAACTGGGGGCCTGTCTCGGAGCCATTTGGTAAAATGCTTTGTACAGCTAGACGAATTCCACTTGCTCAGAAGCTTATGCTAAAACAGTGAGCACTGCTGACCCACATGCAGCCGGACTGCCTTGACCGGCACAACACTGTGAGACCCCTAGGAGCGAGAAGCCAGCTAACTAAGCGGACTCTTTGGGACACACGTAGCAACCCCAGAGGCGATCACTGCTCTGCACCATCAGCCCAGAAAAGAGAAAACAAAAATGGAAGCTCCTATTCTGCTGGAGTACAGGCCACGCGCTAGGATCGGGGGCCTGGGCGAGGAAAGTGAGCAAAGAGAGGCAGAATGATGGGGCTGCTCCCGAAGCCTGCTCCATTCAAACCCGGAGGACAGCAGACCCCGCCTCCCCACCTCGCCGCCAGCTCCACCACCCAGCACGCCGGGTGTGAGCTCGCCCCGCGGGGAGCGGCTTGAAGCCGAGGAGGCGGCGGCAGAGGCGGTTCAGGCAGCCCCGCGCGGCCGATAGGCCCAGGCAAACAACACCCATTCCCCCTCCCCCGCGCTGGGTTCAACTCCCACTCGGCTCCGGCCACGCCCTGCCGCCACCGCCCCCTCCGGCAGCTTTCCGCTCGGCAGGCCCACCGCGCTCGGGGGCGGGAGGAAGGCGGTGCCTCGCAGAGGCCTCCGGCGCAGAGGCTTCCATGGAAACTACAAGGCCCGAGAGCCTTTGCGGCGGCGGCCCGCCCGCTTTCTCCCACCACTCAGCGCGCGTCAGCAGGCCCTCAGCCAATGGCAGCCGAGCCAGAGAAAAAGGGCGCCCGGGTCCGGATGCGCCTCAGGAAAGCCATGGTTGCGGCGTGCGGGCCGCGGGCAGTCCACCTGGCGCGCAGAGCTCTCGGCAATTTGCGGGGCTCCGCTCGCCCACCTTGTGCGGCAGCCCTACTTTTCTTCTCCCGTGGCCATTCGCAGGGATGGTAGCGCGGGCTTTTGAGTGGCGGGCGCCGGGAGATGAGTAGGGGGCGGGATATCCTGAGACAACAAGTTTGGCTGTATGGAGGGCCTAGCGACCGCGCGCCGAAGCTAGCACACGGAAAGCGAACGCTCGAGGAGCTGCGGGACTAGAAGCGGTGCGCCTGGGAGCACCAGCCCGGGAAAGGGGTGGAGAAGGGGCGGCCCCAGCGCCCCGGCCCCCGGCAGGTCGGCGGCCAATCCGCTGGGGGAAGGGGTGGAGAGTCGGCGGCGCCGGCGGAGGCAGGACGAGGGGGGTGGGGAGTCTGCCGCGCTCGCACCGCCCTGGCTCCGCCTCCGGCCCGCGCCACCGCCCGCGCCGCGCGCCGCCGCTGTCAATCAAGGGCGAGTCAGCCGGGCTCGGGCGGAGAGAGGAGCTGCTACGCCACAGCCCAGCGGCGGCCATTCGCGGAAAAAGAGGCAGAGCCTGTGCCAGCTACAGCCTCCTCCGAGCCACCGCGGGCGGGCGGGACCGGCCTCTCCTCCCGCCTCGCCCCCACCCCCACCCACCTCTATCCCAGTGTCTCAGTGAGGGTTTGTCCTGTTAATGCGGGATGAGCGGTACGTATTCTCCACCCCCCTCGGTCTCCTTCGCCACCTCCCTCCGTCCCTCCCTCCCCAGACCCTGCTCGCTTCCCCCTCCCCCGGGGCCGCTGAGATGCTGGAAGGGGAGGAGGAGAGGGCGGGAGGGAATCAGGGGGAGGGAAGGAGGGCTGTGTTTTGTCTTAATGTCTGAGCTAGAACAACCTCCTTCTGGGTGTTGCTCTGGAGCCTATGGGTCGGGTTTCAAACCACGTTTTGTGAGATCCCCCTCCTCCTTCCCCTCCTTCTCCCCCACCCCCTGTCGGTCTGCACCGGTCGCGGGTTTATGGAGATTAATGTTCAGGGGGCGGGGGGAGAAGAGGGGGGGAGAACGAATAATAATAATCCTAATAACCTGTTGTCGTGTACGTTGGGGGGGTTGTTGCAGATCAGAAGAAGGAGGAGGAGGAGGAGGCGGCAGCGGCGATGGCTACAGAAGGAGGGAAAACCTCTGAGCCAGAGAATAACAATAAAAAACCCAAACCCTCAGGCTCCCAGGTAAAAGCAAATGTTAAAAAGAAATTCAACACGAAGCCTTAGGGGAGAGAGGGAGTTATGCCCTTTAAATACCCAGAAGTAAAGAACTGAATGAAAAATGCTTGCTTCTCCACTCAAAGCATCTTTCTGAGTGAGGAACTTAAATTGTAAATTCATTATTTCCCATAGTTGAGGGTATAACGTTGTTTAAAATTACATTAGGAATTCAGATGGTCAGGAAACAGTTATCTATTTTCCTGAGGGCCTTTTGAGTTTACAAGAATAACACTTTAGAAAAGTTTGTCAGAATTGTTCTTTTTATGTAAACTTCACATAATAGGACCTGCTTCCTTATTCACATGACTTCTACCTTTGTTCATATTTCATTTTTATTTCTGCTGCTTGTTGAGTATGTTCTGATGTGTAGAGCTCTCAAAATAAATAGCCCTCTCCCAACTACTGTCTTCCACTAAATACACCCACTTTTTTCCCTCCCTCTCCTTTCCCTCCCATTTTGGGTAGGACTCTCAGCCCTCTCCTCTGGCTTTACTGGCAGCTACTTGCAGCAAAATAGGGACTCCTGGTGAAAATCAAGCAACTGGACAGCAGCAGATTATTATAGATCCAAGCCAAGGGTTGGTGCAACTTCAAAATCAGCCACAACAGCTAGAACTGGTAACAACACAACTCACTGGAAACGCTTGGCAGCTCGTTGCCTCCACTCCTCCTGCTCCTAAAGAAAACAGTGTTTCTCAACCGACTTCTAGTTCATCTAGTTCTTCCAACAGTAATAACGGGAGCTCCTCTCCTACAAAAACTAAACCCGCTAACTCTTCCAGTCCTGGTCAGTTCCAAGTCATCCAAGTGCAGAATCCAAGTGGTAGTGTACAATACCAAGTGATTCCACAGCTTCAGACAGTGGAAGGTCAGCAAATTCAAATCAACCCAACTAGTAATTCATCTCTCCAGGATTTGCAGGGTCAAATTCAGCTAATTTCTGCAGGTAATAATCAAGCTATACTCACAGCTGCTAACAGGACAGCTTCTGGGAATATTCTTGCTCAAAATCTGGCAAACCAGACAGTTCCAGTCCAAATTAGACCTGGTGTTTCAATACCATTGCAGTTGCAGACCCTTCCTGGTACTCAGGCTCAAGTTGTCACAACCCTACCCATTAACATTGGAGGAGTGACTTTAGCTTTGCCAGTGATAAACAACGTGACTGCGGGAGGAGGGACTGGACAGGCTGGGCAGCCTGCTGCTACCACTGACAGTGGGACATCCAATGGGGGTCAGCTCGTTTCCACACCCACCACCACCACTGCTTCTGCCAGCACCATGCCTGAATCTCCCTCCTCCTCCACTACCTGCACAACCACGGCTTCAACATCTCTGACGAGCAGTGACACGTTAGTGAGCTCAGCAGATACAGGCCAGTACGCGAGCACATCAGCCAGTAGTTCCGAACGCACCATTGAAGAATCACAAACACCTGCTGCTACAGAGTCTGAAGCCCAGAGTTCCAGTCAGCTTCAGCCTAATGGAATACAGAATGCACAGGATCAATCAAATTCTCTTCAGCAAGTGCAAATTGTAGGCCAGCCTATCTTGCAACAGATCCAGATCCAACAGCCTCAACAACAGATTATTCAGGCTATTCCACCACAGTCATTTCAACTCCAGTCAGGGCAGACAATTCAGACCATCCAGCAGCAGTCTTTGCAGAATGTCCAACTTCAAGCAGTAAATCCGACTCAGGTGCTTATCAGGGCTCCAACTTTAACACCTTCAGGGCAAATCAGCTGGCAAACTGTACAGGTTCAGAATATTCAGAGTCTTTCAAATTTGCAAGTTCAGAACGCTGGGTTATCCCAACAGTTAACCATCACCCCTGTGTCTTCAAGTGGTGGCACGACTCTTGCTCAGATTGCTCCTGTTGCTGTGGCTGGTGCCCCAATAACTTTGAATACTGCCCAGCTTGCTTCAGTGCCTAACCTTCAGACAGTGAGTGTTGCCAACCTGGGTGCTGCAGGCGTTCAAGTTCAGGGAGTTCCAGTCACAATCACTAGTGTTGCAGGTAAGCTATGTCTTTTCCTTTTAACCAGTTAGTAGTGATTACTTAATGAGTTACTGCTTTCAGCTCACTTCTAGGTTTGATACACATCTCTGAGATAAATGTACTTGGAAGGAATCAAAACTGAGTTGCAATATTACACCAACAACCATAACTAGAGCAGTCAGTGTGACCTGTTTATTTGGTTTTATGTGTTAAATTTGTGAAATAACTTAAATTCTTTCATACAGCAGAATTTTCTGTGTAGAGCCACAGTTACAGAGATTGTATGAGTACACTTGAACTTTTCAGAAAGATCACTAATCAAGATGATGTTTAGCTCTTCTTGAGGGCAGGTCGGTTTAACTTGAGTTAATCCATCGTGAGTCTGCTGAAGCGCTGTCACAGGTGTCCTTTTCATCCGAAGTTAGTTCTCAGGCCTCAGGGTGCTGTCTCCCAAGTCTTTGCTTTATTGTAGAGTTGTTTTAAATTAGATGTGGTTGTAGTTAAGGTAGAAGTTTAACTTGCGAATTGTTCCATTAACTTTTGTCTATTTTTTGCTATACTCAGGATTTGCTAGGGTTATGACTTAATAGTCCTTTATAACATTTTAAGTTTTATGGTCATTGTATTATTTAGTTTATTATGTTTAGTTTGAGGTTGGTGGAAAGCAATTAAAATGTAGATAATAAAATGTCACTAATTGAACTAATTGTAACCAAGTTATTTTTAACCCAATTATAGAAGCAGTTGTTATTTGCTATGTATATAATTAGATTCAATCCATCTAAAGTTCTTTAAAAACCCAATAGTATTACATAGGTTAATCTTGTTTGGGACTGGTCTTATTGTACCATTACTTTGTTTTCTAGGAATTACTTTTAATTGATTCCGATTTGGTGAAAACCTGGCTGTGGTTTTAGTTCCTTTGATCCTTTTAAATTTTGTTAATTAACATTTTCTGTTTTGCTGTAAGATAAATAAGCTTGTCAATTTTGAATGACCTTTCTTGAAACAAGGTGCAGAAAAATTATAGTAGGGTTCTTTTACAGTTAATACCTAACGTTGATGTATACTTGTAAAATTAGAAATTACCAAATAGAGAGCCTACCCATTCAAGAGAACCTCTTTACATTTTTTATCTGCTTCCTCTAGACTAGCACTATCCAATGTTTGTGATGCTGTCTTTCTAGCCTATCCAATGTTACCACTAGTTCACATGGCTGTTGAGCAGTTAAAATATGGTAAAAATAGCACAAAGAGGAATTGAATTTTAAGTTTTATTTAATCTTAAGTAGGCACAAATGGTTCCCATATTGACAGCATAGTCAGTGTTTTCTCTCTTCCCTCTAAAATTACTACACAAGTATGTTAAGTGATTCTGTTTGCAGTCCTTTGCTTGGTTCCTTCTCTCTCTCTCTTTCTCTCTCTCTCTCTCTTTCTCTCTCTATATATATGTATATTTTTAATGTGTTTTTGAGACAGGTTTCGAGACTTTCAATCTGTTTCAGATAACTTGGTCACTGATTCCTATAGTCCTTTGTAATGCTCTAATTCTGGCCTTGAACTCACAGAGATCCACCTGCCTCTGCCTCCTGAGTGCTGGGATTAAAGGCCATACACCACCACGCCCGGCTTCTTTTTTTTTAATTAAAAAAAAAAATTTATGTGTGTCCTGTGTTGCCTGCATGTATGTAAGTGTACCTGTGTCGTGCAATGCCCGAGGAAGTCAGAAGAGGGCGTCAGATCCCCTGGAACTGGAGTTACAGACAGTTGTTAGCTGCCGTGGGGATGATGGGATTCGAACCTGGGTCTTCTGCTAGAACACCTAGTGTTCTTAACTGCTGAGCCATCTCTCCAGCCCAGGGTTCTGCTGTTTTTTAACATTAGCATTAACTGCTGGAATATTTCACAAAAGTATATGGTTTGAGTGGTTTGCTTTGTCAAAGTACAAGTTATTTCATTTACATTTTATCTTGCCCATTGTATATAAGTGAACTGTGATTAATTAAGAGCGCTGAGTAATTTATAATTTAGGTTAGAAATAGTCAATTCTTCTGCTCTCTAATTAATATTTTGTAATACAGATTTCTTTTAATCATGAAGGTTAACCAATATTCTGATCTCCCAACTCAGAGTCACTTGAGTGGTGCATTATAAACATGCAAGATCCCGCTTCTAGACCTATAAATTATGGGGCAAGGGTAGTCAAAGAACTTGCCTTTCAAAATTTCTAGGTGGTTCTAAAACTCCATAAAATTTGGGAATCAAGGATCCAATTAGTGATGAAGCAGAAGCGGAGTAGAAGCTGAGAGGGCTGACTAGCTCCTGTTATGCTGGCAAATGCACCTTTCAGGTTTGTGTCACATAGATATGAAATGACTGTGTGCCAAACACTGAGTAGACGTGGTGGTTCCTTTATTTTCATGGGTAAATTTTTCCTTATAGAGCTTACATGGTTTAGGAGCTCTGCTTTAGCTTTCCTAAACTGTATAAGGAAAACTCAACTTTATAAACTTAAAAATTTTCCCCCTAAAACCCAAAGATTTAAAAATTTGTTGCTTTTTTAATAAGTCAACTCAGTCATATTTAAAGAGATAACCATATTATAAAGAACAGAAATGTTACCCCTATTTCTATAAAGTGCAGTTAACCTCAGCCTAGCTGTTTGCAAATTTTATCCTATTGCCTAGGTACAAGTGTTTTTGAAGGTGTGGAGCATGTTGGAGAAAACAGCAGTTAGGAATTGGGAGTCACCCCCTTGAGTGATTATAATGGAATTGCTCTGCTTTCATTCATTCCTTTTGTTTTTACATTTTAAAGACATCAAGAGTGGAACCCTAAGTACCCTCTTTAGAGGGAGAGCATGCATATGCCTGTATTCTCTTTATAAAGGAGCCTAGAAGTATAGATCCATTGCTTTGTGTCCCCATGACCTTGGTTATTTCATGTTTTCCTTCCAGAATGGTGGTGTTTAATGAAAGAATATTTACTATTGATATTGGCAAATTTTAAAAAATGTTTTAAAATTTTAATTAATACATTCAATGGTACATATTTATGGCACACAGTGATATTGGGGTACCTGGCATGTACACCACGTGGACATTTGTCATTTCTTTGTGTTGAGAACATTTAGAATTCTCTCTGCTAGCTAGTTTGAAATACTAGTTAATTGCTGTTAATCATAGCTGTTGTACTATGCTGTAAATAAAACATTAGATGTTACTCCTTCCATCTCACTGTACCACTTACCTGTGAGCCGTCTTTTTGTTTCTCTTCCACCCCTTCCCTGGCTCTGGTAACCAGTATTACATTTTCTACTTTCAATTTTTTTTTTCCAAGATAGGGTCTAATGTACCCCAGGGTAGCCTCAAACTTTATAGTAGAGACAGGCCTTGAACTTCTTCTAACTCTCTTGCCTCTACCTACTAAGTGCTGGGATTACAGGTCTGTGCCACCATGCCAAATTTATAGGGTGCTGGGGTTCTAACTCAGGGCTTTGTGCATCTTAGACAAGAACCCTACCAACTGAGCTACATTCCTTTCTACTTTTTTGAAATGTTTTAGCTTCCATATACACATGAGAACATGATAGTGACAAATATTATCAGAGCTTGAAAAAAATTGTTCATTATCTTTGTCAGGTGTAATGGCTAACTAGCTCAAGGACAAGGTTTTACCATCCAGCCTCATTTTACCTTTCCAGGAAGTAGAGGGGATCTCAATCATATGGACAGAAAGAGAAAAAAAACTCATAAAAGGCAAATGGAATGCAACCAATTCTTGAAACGCAGGACCTTCACACTTAATTTTATGAAATAAGATCCTTTCCTTCTGTGATAATGTATTCAGAAAAGTGCATTTCTTTGCTCTGGCCTCATCTGAAAATCCTGAGTTCAAAGCTAAGCTAAGCACCTAGGATTTAATTAGTTAGGATTGGAATTGGAATTGAATATAGGGACCTCTGTTTGCTTTTTCATTCAGTTGTTGAGAAGAGTTCTAACAGATAAGTAGGCTTAGGAACCTTCTTTATTTTAAGTAATTGAGGAGAACAGAAATTTTGCTGTTGTTTTCAAAATGTCCTCTGGGCTCCAAGGAACCCTAAGTGAATTTTGGGAGATACAGGCCCTTTAAAAGTTGAGAGCTCGTGGGGCTATTGGTACCTAACTCTGTAGTTGACTTGCAATGTCCAGTAGTTTGGCTTATTGAGAAGAGCCTTTTCTTTTTGCTTGGTAAGTGGCTATTTGTCAGTTCCAATAGAAACTAAAATTTGTGTACTAGTTTTCCCATGAAGGAAGTTGACACTTGATAAGATATTGGTGACTCTTCAAAGACTTGCCTCTTCCCTAATTCCTTTACTTTTCTGGGGAATTAACGTAGAAGACTCTGGGATATAGTATGAAACCAGGAACAGAAGGGCCAGTTCTTAATTATTAAAAGTGAGGCCCAACAGACAATATAAACAATCAATGTTTATATTTTGAAACCCCAGTTTAACTTAGACCCAATCTCTTAACATCTAGCCTTTCTTGTGAGTTACTAAAGGAAAATTGACTTGAGGTTTAAAACAAATAAGATTTCCTTTGCCGTATGTGTTGTATTGGTTTGGATTTCCCTTAATGGGCATTTCAAAGTCATGTCTGTATATAACGTTACTTACTCTTGTGCTTGGCTCTTTTTCGGGTAAGTCAGATTTATTCCAGTTCCTTTATTTCCCTAAAAATCTTCTAATACTGTGCTATAGATTGAAACTCATTATGAAGATCTTAAATTTAGGTTCTAAACTACCAGTTTGGTTTTACCTTTAAAATGGCCTTTTCATAGCAGATAAAAAGTATTCTCTGTAGAGCCACATTAATTTTTTTAAAGGGCATCTTTTTCTTTTTGAAGAATTAAGGATAAAGGAACAAAGTTTTAAAACAATTGTCATCTTTTTTTAATGATGGAGTCTACCTGTGTGGCTCAGGCTGGCTGCATACTCACTTGGAGCCTGCGTGGTCTCGAACTTAGGATACAACCATTAAAGTGCTGAGATTTTCAAGTGTAGCCTGGCTGCTTTTCAATTTCCAATTTAGGGAATATGTAAGTAGTACTTGACGAACATTGGGATAAGCATTAAAACAGATTGAAGAAAAAAATAGAAAAGGAAGCTTGATCAGGAAGGAAGCTAGGAAAAGATGCCATGGGTAAATCCTGCAAAAATAACAGATTTACTAGAAATGATAGCATTTTGGTTGGAAAAGATCTTGAAGATTATAGCTCAGAGTTGTGACCTTTTAATGTTGCTGCAAAGTCTATTTATAAAGGCCTTTTTCTTTTACTGTTTTAAGTGAAGGTAGAAATACGGGTCAGGTTCTCCAGTGCTGCATTAAGTTCTTCAGGATGACTTGTTGAGGATTGGCAATACATAAGGGAACCTGACTTGACCCCAGACCATTCATGCATGTGCTCTTCTGATTTGGGATGTTCATAATGTGTGTCATTTTACTGCCTAGTGAATGAGCAAATTATGTCAAAGGAACCTTTACATGGTGAGGTGAAGGCATAATAAAATTGTAGTTAGCAAGGTAACTTTAAAAAAGAATTGAGCCGCCAGGCGTGGTGGCGCATGCCTTTAATCCCAGCACTTGGAAGGAGAGGCAGGCGGATCTTTGTGAGTTCGAGGCCAGCCTGGTCTACATAGTGAGTTCCAGGACAGCTGGGGCTACAAGAAGACCCTGTCTCAAAAAGACAAAAAAAAAAAGAATTGAGCCTTTCTTCCCACCCTCATTCCTTAGCCCTGTATAGAAGTGAAGAAACTCAGAAAGGTTGAATGGCATGTATCTTGTGGCAGAGTGGTGCACCCTGACTTGTACTACAGTTGCCTTTCCACTGTCTAGGTTATCCAAATCTTTCACTAGCAAGTGAGAAAATATAGCTGAGGTTAGAACTCAAGGAAGGAGCATTACTGTTTGTCTTCTCATAGACAGGCTTCCCAAACCTATCTGGATATCCAGCCCTGGCATAGTAAATACAATACTGATGAAAAACACAATTCCCCAGGTCTGTTGTTACTGAATGGGAGGACCTAAATGGTAGTTTTTTTTTTTTCCTTTATGAAAAACAGAGTTCAGCTGGACTTAAAGAGTCTCACACATATAACCTCAGCCCAGGCAGGAGGACTGCAGTGAGTTTGAGACCAGGTACATAAGGATGTTCGTGCCAGTTTGGGCTTCAGAGAACCTATCCTAAAAAAAAATGTTTGGATCTAATGATATTAGTAAATTCTGTATGTAACCCGCAGGCCATAGCTGTTGTTTCTGAAACAATAGCTGAAGATGGATTTTTATTTTTCTAATAGGACCTTACTGTGTATCCCTAACTGGCCTTGAACTCGATAGGTAGGCCAGACTGAGGCATGAAAATTAAGGATGAAAACAGAAAGCATTGTGACACTTTAAAGAATAATGCCAGTCAAGTAGAAATTCATATTTAAAGTCAAACTTTTAAAGATATTTTAAGCAACTTGTAAGTCCTTAAATCAAAGTAAGAGATGTTCATTGTTTAAAGGAAATTATATAATATAGAGGACAGGAAAAAGGTAAAGCTTTGCTGCCTTACCAACCAGCAAAGAAAATGTAGTCCTAGTTGAAAGGACTAGTGCTGTAACTTGCTGAGATACTTGAAGTAAGCAAGAAGATCACATTTAGGTGTGTTTTTAGAAATTGGGATGCTAGATGTTTGCAGTCCCAAGGTCAGAAAGAACTTCCACATTTAGTGAAATATATCAGCATATTCCAGGCTAATATCAGTAATTATAAATTATGCAAAATGGAAAAAGTACAGAAAATTGAGCATGGCAAACAAGTTTTCAAAACATCCTAAACTTTAGATAAATGAACTTGGTAATTTAATTATCTTTAGCAAAGTCCTTAAATATATTATCCTGAGGTTGGCCCTGGGGCTTGGGTGTATGCTGAGTGGTAGAGGGCTTGGGGCCATGAGGTGCTTCCCAGCCCAGCACAAGAATTTAAATAAATGAGTATTCTGTGCAGGGATAGGTTCACTTAGACTAGGTTCAAACCAACTTTCTTCAAGGTTTGTTGATGAGTATACTAATGAAATGATGTCAGCACAGTGTATCTTTTTTTTTAGCTTTGTTTTGAGAAAGGGTCATATAACCCCCAGGCTGGCCTACAACTGGTGGCTGTGCAGTAGAACCTGGTGTTGATCTTGTTTTTGTTTTTGTTTGTTTCCTTTTTCTTTTACAGACAGGGTATGCTTATAGCCTCAACTAGCCTGAAACTTGCTTTGTAGACCAGACTGGCCTTGATCTTACAGAGATCCATCTGCCTCTACCTCCTAAATGCTAGGATTAAAAGTGTGCATCACCATGCATGGTTTAAATTACATTATAAAAATTCATTTATTTGGGGAGGTACCATGGCACATGTGGAGGTCAGAAGACAATAATGGGAGTCAGTTCCCTCCTCCTACTATGTGAGTCTTAGGAATGGAACACAGGTCATCAGACTTGGTGGCAAGTGCTCTCTGCTGAGCTATTACCAACCCTGGCCTTAAACTCTTGATCCTCCTGCCCCTTCCTCCCAAGTGCTGGGATTACGGGCTGCAACATCATACTCAGAATTACAGTGTATCTTGATTTCAGTACTTCTTATAACTTCTCAAAGACTCACAACTGGGTGCATAATTGGATAAAAAGGTCATTGAGTGTCTACCTTAATAGCAGTCCCTAGTATTTTGGCATGAGATTCTATCCTTGATACGTGTAACATGCCCCCCACCCCCATCCCACGCTTTTAAATACCAGTCTGAAGCCTTATTTACTGAATTCACAGATGAGAAAAGGCTGGGATACCCGGTGTCAGTATGAGGGGAGATAGAAATTGAGATTCAGGGTGCTTTTAATAGGCTGGAATACTAGGGAGATAAATAAAACAGATAAGATCCTACACTTAAGGTAGGGAGAATTATGTGCCTACAGGATGGAAACCTGACTTGGCAGCAGGACTAGTACAAATGGGAACTTCCTGGCTTAATATGTACTAAGATTAAAGCTCTTTTTTCTGTATACCTTGTGCTTGTCAGATTGCTTCTACACTATTACTGTTGTGTACAGTGCTGGGTGTCACGTTTTAATCAGAATGGTGACAAACCGGTAATTATATCAATAAGATTCCTGGACTAAAGAGTGGAAAATACTGGTAGAAAAATGCTAATATTAGTACTGAATTTGTTAAGATAGTTTATCTCATTAGTGCTTTAACTGCAGTTGTATTTCTGATACCGTCATTTCAGTATGAACAATGTGATTCCTTTTTCTGAAGTGAATTAAAGAACAGTTTGGAAAATCTAGGATCCTGTGACCAAACTGCAGAGTACTCACAGCTTTAAATTTGTTAATTTACTCAGAATATATGGAGTTTTGTGGGTTTTGCTTTGTTCAGTTACTGTTTTATGAGCTCAAAATACCTAGTATGGAGACATTTTAGACAGAACATTTGATTAGGAAAAAAAGATAATTCAAATATATGCAGGTTCTTTTTCCTTGGTGATGGTAAGAATGTTAGGAAGCTAGGAAGTAATCTCTGCTGGATTTATCAGAGGTGTGGCTCAAGTGGTAGGGTTATTTATTATTGCAGACACAGGTGACAGGGAGACTTTTAGAGAACAGGACTAAGAACAAAAACTTGTGGTCGAACACTTGCTCTACGTTAACTCTTCCATTAGCTAGTACTGAGCAAACTATAATTTGAGCTTGCCAGATAGTGATATTAGTTCATTCCCTCTTTACTTCATAGAGTTACACAGATCATGTATAGAAAGGCTTTAAATATTTCCTTTAAATATTAAAGGAAAACTATATTTGGAAGGTGGTAACATGGTAGAATCCTGGCATAGTAACACCCACTAGAAGAATGTGAAGTAATAAAGTGGGGTAATGTTATTTTAGGTGTGAATTTTTCATGAGTTGCACATCTGAAGTAAAATTTGTAAAAGAGAAATATCAGAAAGCTTTGGTGAAGCCAAGGATGAGGAGACAGGTGTATCTGTAGAACTGAAGCTGCGTATTTCCCCATAGTAAGAACTAAACGTCTGCTTTGTTAGCCTTTGTTAGGTTCTGACAGGATGCTTATTATGTTAGAGAGATACAGCTTAGTACCTGATACAGTTGTATGATACCTGCAATTGCATATGAGAGTTTATACTTAAGTCCTGGTAAAGAAAAAAAACATGAGAGCTCATACAGGTGAGAGGTGGTGATGACTTATAAAGACAGGTAAAGCATTCTGTGATACAGATAGGACTTGAAACAGTCCTCAAAGATTGTTTTACAAAGTGACCTTTGAGCCTTTGGGAGTGGAGAAATGAAGAGGGTATCTCCAGTCAAGATGCTGAACCTGGAATAAATTTACCGGGACCCCAGATTGGGACAGGAAGGCCTCCCATGGAGGTTTCTAGCTAACACAAGAGTAGTGGTAGTCTCTTGTGTGCTCTATAGATGCACAGGCCTGCCGAGCAGCCTGCTCCTGGTCCCCGCTTCAGAAGTTGTTGAATGGAAATATTCGTGATTTACATGCTGGTTATCCGAGTGTTTCTCTAGAAGAAATTATAGAGCTGGTGTAGTAGTGCATAGCTATAATCTCAGAGTTCAGACAGGAGGCTGGGGTAGGATCACAGATACCAGGGTAGGCTGACCCTGTGAGACTTTGTTACAAATAAAAAGTGTGGAAGAGAAATCAGGGTGTGGAAGAGAAATCAGGAACCTAGTTGAAAAGATACCAAGTCACAGTGACTGTGACAGTGAAATAAACAGTTCCTAAATATGAAAAAGACTGTTAATAAAAGAAATTGTAAGGAATCAGATGAAAGCAGATGTTCTTTCCACTGGTGTGCATCAAGCATGGAAATAGGCACTGAGAAAGTAAAGATGGTGGGAGACGTACTGTGCACACTCAGGATATATGCTCTCATGGGAGACAGTTTCCTGCTTTGTAAAACAGGGGTTTTTACATTTTAAAATCTTTGATATTAAAATACCTAATAACTCAAAGACAGTTCATATTTTAGCAGAATTCTTCCTTATGATCACTTGCATCTTAGACTGATCAGAATACGATGCATATGTAATTTAAACTAAAACTACATATATATAATATATAATTGTAGATTTTTATATATATGGTATTTGGCTGTTAAAAGTTGGGAGTAAAAGCTATAGAAACCCCAGAGGAAAGAGGAACCTGTCCACTTACATTGTTCTAGGTAGGGTTGTTTTTGTAAAGAGGGTCATTACTAAGCTAGGACTTTAAAAGATAACTGAAAGTTTGCCAGGTCAGAAGGAGGAAGCCTATCATTTCAGATTGTGGATCCATATGTATTTTAGATAATCTGTCTGTCTGTCTGTCTATCAGTTGTAAAAAGACAAAGTCTTTTGATGTAGGCATGACCTGCTGGAAACTCACCATATAGACCAGGATGGCCTCAAACTCAAAAGATCCTCCTGCCTTTGGCTCCCAAGTGTTGGAACTAAAGGCATGTGCCACCATACCCATCTTCAATTAGTATTTTTTAAACATTATAAAATGTAGGAAGGAATCAAGAAATAATATATATTTAGGGTGGAATTGTCAACTTCATGTAGGTTGGGGCTGTCTTATACATATATACATATACATTATATACATGAATGTTGAAACACCCACAACTACCAATGAGTACTGTTTAGTATGTATTATCTCATACTGAACTAGGAAGGAAGTACACAGAGAACTTTTATTTTATAGGACAATGAGGTCCTTGAAACATATTGAAGGAATATGAGGGTTTATGATCATAAAGAAAAGGGGCTTAATAAAGAGGTTATATATCTGATTGCTTCATATATTTTGATATGTTATAGGTAAGATTCTTAGCAGTGAGGGGAGTTTGAGGAAAAATGGAAGCATTGTTCTGTCCCTCTGAAGCTGTATAGCTGACTCACAGTGTGGCAAGTCAAAGGGGCTTAGTATAGTTCTGTAAATAATGAGTTCAGTCACCATAGCTTTTTGTTCACAGAAGCGGAGCTGGTTTTGCACAGGAGTATAGGAACCAGATAGTGATCTGTGCTGTGGTAAGTGGCTACCTGTGCCTTGTGTGGGGTTGTGGGAGGGGTGGAAAACCTTTCAGGTGTAGTTGAGCGCACCTACTTCAGGGACTTGAAGAGGAAATAGGAAAAGATTAAATGAATATAGTACCAAGTACTAACAATTTATGTAGGAGATCTGCTTGAAGTGGCTTATAAATCCAATAGGCTTTCCCAGATATCCAAATGTATATATGAACAATTTGAGACATAAATATTTGGCAGATATTTATTATAATACAAATTATGACAGTTATGTTGACGCTGAAATTTGATTATTTGTGATTTTAGTTTTATGAAGTTAGGCATTCTGTGTTTTTATTTCTAGAATTTCTCACTCATCTGTGTCATTCTTAGAATGTTACTATCTTGATTTTAGTGATAGGGCAGGTAAGTGCTTTTAGTAACCCCCTGATAAACTTTGACCCATTCGTGCTCTCCCCACTGGTAAATGACATCCATGAATTCAGTCAGCAGATAGATACTCAGCATCTGTATTCTAGGACTTGATATGTTCCTATAAAGTTGAATATCATGGGGCTGATATTGGGGAAAGAAATCACAGCTTCCTTTCATGAATAAAACAGATTCCAAGAGGGTGGGTCTTTAGCCCTTATGCTACTTTATATTTTGGTTGGCATTTACTGCATATTTATCATCAATCAGATAGGATATGAGTACTTGATACAGTGACTTAATCTTCAGAATACAGTATAAGGTAAATATCTCTGCTATTCCTTCTTTCAGATGTCAAAGCTAAAGTCTAGTGAGGTGAATAACTTGCTCAAGGTCACACAGTAAAGGATGGAGTTAGAATCTCAGCATTCTGGCTCTAGAACTCTATATTTAACCTATTCACATACTGTCACTATGTACTCCCTGAAGGTTACAGTGTTTGCTTCCTGTGATCATTTATGGAATGAATTCATTGTTTGTCTCTCATGTCTGACACTGTGTTTAAGGACTACATCTAGGTTAGCTCATTTTTCACAGCTCTGTAGAGAAGGTGGTGGTGGTGACTTTATAGATGAGGAGACCAAAGCCATCAGGGTGTAGTTTACTTGGTGAAGGTCATACGGCTAGTAAGTTAGGAAGCTAGGAAGTAAAATTGTAGACGAGTTCACAAGACTGGTCTAGGTAAATGGGACTATAACTTGCCTTTCATATCTAAGCAGCACTATTCCAAATATATTATCATAATTACAGTACTATGATCTCTTCAGTAAAATATGTATTCTTGTATCTTCAGCAAAGTGTTCCTTTCTTTGTTCCACTAGTGGGCATACAGTGCATATACAGGGAATTAGAATATAAAATACTTTATAACTTTGACATACTGTTTTGATTGGGATTTGAGGCTGGTAAGAACATTTCCTTGACTGAGAGTTATTGCTGGGAATTGAATCAGGGCCTTACCTGGTATGTGCTGTGCCACTGAGCAAATACCCAGCTCCCCATGTTTTTAATAGACGGGAAGATCAAGGTAAGGAAATTTTAATAATTTTCCCAGTGTTACAGAATAGTAACTGGGAAAAACATCCAAATGCTATCTGGCTTTCCTACTGTTTCTTTGGACATTTTTGAGGCCAGTGGAATCATAATTACCATGAAAAGTTTAAAGAGTTTTCTCAGTCTTTTGATTATAAACTTCTTGTGATGACTGAAGATGAATTTACATTTTAAAGAGATTGATACACAGGCTAGGGAGATGGTTCAGAGGAGCACTGGCTCCTCTTGCAGAAGACCTGGATTCAGTTCCTAGCACCCACATGATGGCTAGTAGTCTGTAACTTCAGTTCTAAATAAAAAAAAATTTTTAAAGATTGATATATCGGTACATTTACAATAGGTATGAATAGATTTAATTTTAATGCGAGTGAATTCATTGTGTATGTTTCTGGTTTTATGTTTATATATATGTATATATATGTGCCTGTATAAGTTTGTATAATACAATGACTCATTAAAAGCCTTGAAGAAAAATTTAACAAGATTATATTGTATGCTTATTCTTGACTTCCTCTCCCAATCTTATTTTATAATTTAGGATATCATTCTAATTCGGGATAGTTATTAAAAAAAAAATCAACACACCTTTTCATGTTCTCACCCTTACCCTAAGCCACAAAGAAAACTCGATTGTTGAAACCCAGGTATTCAGGTGGCTTTCAGTGATTTTCCCACCCAACCCCCCCCCCCATGGGTTCCTTGGCAGCCACACATAGTGGGAACTATACATAATTTTCAAACTGAAAGGCAAACATTTCATTCCATGAGCAGTTTGTGATGGGTAGAGGTAAACTGTGATATATGTAGGAAGTAAACTCTCCTGGGTAGCAGGTTGTCTCTGTCATTAAACAAGTGCATACCTTTGAGAATAGGTCCCTCCCTCCCTTCCTTCCTTCCTTCCTTCCTTCCTTCCTTCCTTCCTTCCTTCCTTCCTTCCTTCC
>NW_008345290.1:928333-937699 GCF_000622305.1 Nannospalax galili
TTCCTTCCTTCCTTCCTTCCTTCCTTCCTTCCTTCCTTCCTTCCTTTCCTCCCTCCCTTTTTTGAGATATGGTCTCATTTAGCCTAGGCTGGCCTCAAACTCCTGATCTTCTTGTATCTACCTCAGATACTGGAGTGGGATTATAGATGGTACTACCACCCACCCACCTGCCTGTTTTTTAAAATTTTTTTCCTTTTATGCAACAAATTAATGTATGTGATTTTAAAAATTAAATAGCGGAGGTATTTTCATTTAGTGTTAAAATACTGTAATTTTAGACAGGTGTGGTAGTGCACACCTTTATTCCCAGCACATGGGAGGTAGAGGCAGGCCAATTGCTGTGAAACTGAGGCCAGCCTAAGATGGTCTACATAGGGAGTTGCAGGCCAACTGGGGCTATAGTACCTTGTCTTAAAAAAAAACAAGATAAAATGCTGTAATTTTTAAAAAGTACAAATGTGTAGAAATGAGATTGAACTTGAGTTTATCTCAGTAAGGCAAGCGGAAAGCTATCATTTACTAATATTCTGTGTTTAACATGATTACTTTTTGGAGTTAAACTGTGAGTGAGATCTATAAATATTTCAAGAAAATTTGGTTTTGCCTTGGCAATTCCTTGAAGCTACATCTGATGAGTTTAATGTTCTTCTTTGAAGAGCAGTGTCTAGCCTTGAGTTATCGCAGGCTCACAGAGTGTTTTGGAGGGTGATTCATTTGCAAGTGTCCTTAGAACTACTGACATGTCAAGTCTGAGGAACAACGAAGATGGGCCCAGACTCTCAAACCCTCAGCATTTAGATTACCATTTGGGCCTCACCTGACCATTCCTAATGCTCCTGAAAGCAGATACAGATGCCAAAGATGCCTGTTTAAAGACCAATTGCCGTTTTGATTTACTTATTTTTGGATGGGGTCTCTGTATAGCCTAGGCTATCTCTGGGCTTGGTATAGCTCAGGATAGCTTTGAACTTGAATCCCCTTCGCAGCACTGAGATTACAAGTATATGTGATGTTGCCCATCACTAGCTATACATTCATAACAGAGACTCTACTTGCTTAGGACTGAGCTCTCCATCTTAACAAGTAGTAAATCCCTAGAACTGTAACTACTGCCACAGGAACTTTGCAGAAAGGTCATTTATCCAATCCTGCCTTGTAACCTTTCCAAAAACCAATCCTGATCTTAAGACCAAAGAGTTTACAGTGGTCCTGCTGCTTCTTGCTCTCTTTGTTTTCTGTAACTGCCTTGTCCTCACTATTTTATCCCCTTGTCTTTTCATAAGAGAACCTGCCACATGGGCATGGTTGTAAAATCTAGAAATTTAGAAGTATTAGGTGATCTTTATATCTTATTTTAAAGGGAAAAAAGCATTTTACTTATTCTAGAAGATGAAAAATGTCCACCACTGATTTATGATCTTCAGTCTCTTATAAGAGTAGTGAGACTGTTGTTTGCTGACCTTTATAACTGTAGAGGAGGCTGAGGCAGGGAGAGCACCATGTTAGCCTTGTAACTGCTTACATAAGTGAAGTGCAATCCGGATTCTAGCTACTACCTTGGAAAGAAAGTGCATCTTTAAATGCTTGATTACATTAAAGTCAAAGGATGCTTACAGATGGCTTCCTAGGAAGACTGCTTTAAAAAAATTAAATAGTGGGGAAAATATAGAAATTTCAAAGGAAATTTTAGTTTAAAATTTTTTTAGTTATAATTTTTACTTATTTTTGATTGAGAGAGAAAATGGTTTATATTTATCATGTACAACATGATGCTTTGAAGTATATTGTGATATGTCTCACAAAGGCTGTATGAGGTCTGGTACACTACTGTTATATTAAAGAAAAATCCCCTATCTCGGGGCTGGAGAGATGGCTCAGTGGTTAAGAATACTGGTTGTTCTTGCAGAAGACCCAGGTTCATATCCCAGCACCCACATGGCAGCTAACAACTGTCTGTGACTCCAGTCCTAGGAGATCCAACAGCCTCTTCTCACCTCTGCAGGCATTGCACAGGGGTGCACTTACCTACATGCAGGCAATACATGTATACACATAAAATAAAAATAATAAATTTTTTTTAAAAATCCTATCAATATACTGCTTACAAGTATTCCTAGAAGGGGATTTGTGTTTAGTTGTTAAGAAGTATGTTAGTCATGTTTGTTGCAGTAAGATCTTTGAACAGTTGATCTTCACTGGTTGAGAATAGACAACTTTGTTTCTGTGTGATGATCTGTAGATTTAACTTAAGCTCAAAGAGGGCATTGTGGTGTTGGTGAAACTGACAATGGACAAGAACCAATAAGTAAGATCAGTATCCTGTTCTGCCATGTGGGGATGGCTGCTGTCCTTCTTGAATCTACTTAAAACACCTGCAGAATGAAGATTATATCTGCCTAGCAGGCAGTTTTCCTGAGGATTTAATGGGCAGAGTGATACATGTGAAAATGTTCATGATCGTAATATCTTGGTTAAATTGTTCCTTTGATCAGAATGAAGTGTCTCTTATTAGTTTTAGGTTGAAGTCTATTTTGATAGATATTAGAATTGTAACCCCTGCTTTTTTCTTAGTGCCATTTACTTGAAATATTCTTTTCTATTCTTTCACCTTAAGGTTCTTGAAGGTGAGATGGGTTTCTTCAAACAACAAAAAGATGGATTTTGTTTCTTAATCCATTCAGCTAGCCTGTCTTTTGACTGAGGAATTAAGTCCATTGCAACTAGCCTGTCTTTTGACTGAGGAATTAAGTCCATTGATATTTAAAGTTATTATTGAGAGATGTATACTGGTTGTCATCATTTTGATTACTATTTGCATTCTTTGTCTAATTTTGTGTTTCCACAATTATTCCCTCATTTAGTTTCTTTCTGTTGCCCCTGGGGTATAGTTGTTCCTTTCTCCATTCTTTGTTATTGCTTCAAGTATTCTTTGAAGGGCTGGTTTTGTGGACATGTATTCTTTCAGCCTATTCAAGTAATGGAAGATTTTTCTTTTCTCCTCAACTATAATAGACATTTTGCTGGGTAAAGTACTTTGGGCTGGCATCTATTGTCATGTAGAACTGGAAATATCTTGGTCTAAATACCTTGGTCCAGGCTCTTCTGGCTTTCGTAGTTTACATTGATAAGTCAGCTGTAATTCTGATGGGTTTTCCTTTATATGTGAGTTGTTTTTCTTTTGCAGCTTTCAGTATTCTCTTTTTGTTTTGTATATTTAGTGTTTTTGCTATAATATGCCCTGGGGAGTTTCTTTTCTGGTCCTGTCTGTTTGGTGTTGTTTGTGCTTATTGTATTTGTATGGGAATGTCTTTTCTTAATTTTAGGAAATTCTCTTCTACAGTCCCATCAGAGTAGCTTCTTTTTCAACAGAGATTATTACAGAGTGACACCACTGGTCACACACAGAGATTCTCTGTGAATTGCCCAAGCCCAAGTGGCACATCTAGGATGCAGCCTCTACACCTAAGACTCATGGAACATAGAACAACAGATGAAGAGAACACTAATGCATCTTTCAGTTCTCATCGGTGAAGCTCCCTAATGCAACAGAGGGTCAGGAATTCAAAAGGCCACAAATGGCCGAAATGCAGAGAATAAGTAAGAGTTGGCAGAGTGTGGGTCCTTGGACAGGACTCCTGTATTGAGGTCCAACCATCCAGGGCTCAGGGACCATTGTGGAAGAGGGGGCAGGAAGATTTTAAGAGCCAGGGAGGAGGTGCATTCCTATAGACTCCTGGGACCCTTCTCATACAAACCTCCAGTAGTGGTATCGGCATTCACAAGTCCCATGCAAACTTAGGCAGACAAAAACCCAGCACAGAACTGTGGAAATGAACAGCAGGCTCTAATCTTAGTCAAAGAATTATTGGCAGCTGATTACTGCTGGCTGAGGAAGAGTGGATCTTCTTGAAGGGAGAGACTCTAGATAGGCTGACTAAACCCTGGTGAATGAACTTGCGCTGAGGGACATCTTGGGACACTAACTTTACATAATAGGCCTAATACAAATGACAGACTGTATGAACTGCCATGGGGGGACTATGGGAGGGTGCCAAAGGGGAATAGGGGAAGGAGTATAAAGATGATTTTATGTATGAAATACACAAAAATTCAATAAAAATTTATTAAAAAAGAAAATGTTCTGTAAATGCTAAAGTGCTAAATAGATGTAAAGTATTGCTATTATGTTTGCCTTTATTCTTCTAAATTAATGTGTGTATATTTAGTATTTCCCAGTCTTATTTCCTATTACATGCTGATTTATATCCATAACTGCAGTGATAGTAGATAGTGAGCACTGAATAAATGGTAAAAATATTTTTGTTACTTAGCATGATCAAGTAAGTATACTAAGCAAGCTTCTTACGTTTGCTGATGCTTTACTGTTTGGGACTTTACTGATACTGGTTGCCCCTCCTTACAGTTAGCCTGTTTGTAGAGATGAAAGTTATTAGTTACCTTGTCTGTGTGATTCCCAAGTACAAATGAATCCAGACCCTGATCATTCCCCTTTTTTCCTATATGTGTGTGCACACATGTGCCCTCTACTTTATTTAGTCATTCATTGATTCATTTTATCTGTGTGTTCATATGTGTGTGGTAGATGCATTTGTATGTGCAGATGTAGGTAGAGGCCTGAGGAAACATCAGGCAGGTTTCCTGCACTATTACCACTTTTCGCCTTTGCTTTGAGACAGGGTCTCACTGCACTGGAGCTATGCCGGCAGCCAGCACACCTCAGTGATCCTATCCCCTCCCACTCCCTAACACAGTTCTAGGATTCTAGGTGCTCCTAGCCACATCCAACTTTTTATGTTAGGTGCTGGGCTCTACCCTCATATTCTCATGCTTACATAGCCTAGGGCTCTTCCTACTGAGCCATCTCTCCAGCCCCCTCCACCTTATTTTTTGAGACAGGATCTCTCATGGGGTCCTGGAGCCCTCTGATTTGACTAGACTGGCCAGCCAGTGAACCCCAGAGATCAGAGATCCACCTATCTGCCTCCCCAGTGTTAGGATTATGTGCGTGCCACTTTGCCTAGCATTTCACAGGGGTGTTAGGGATGGAATCAGGTCCCCATGCTTTTTGGTGGCAAGCACTTGCTAACAGAGCAATCTTCTTTATGGTGCTGTCATAACCAAGGCCATCTGCCCTGAACCAGACAACCACTCACAGCAGCTATACCCCAGAGCCCTCTGAATTAGCCAGACTTGCCTGTTGTAAGCCTGATTACTTTGTCTTACATATTTTTGCCTGCAGATACCTCACTAAGGGCTCTTTCCCATACTTCCTCTTCTACTTCCTGATCACCCTGTTGCTTCCCCATGTGCTGCTCCCTTCCAAATCCTTGTCATGGTTTGGCCCTTCCTCTTGGAAACTGAGGAACAAAAATGTTTCTTTGATGGCCATCAGTTTTCTATTAATATATTATTTTAAGCCATAGGAATATTTATTGATTTTTTAAAAAGCTGTTCTTAGCCAAAACATTTTACCACCAAGAAAGAGTAGAAAATACAGTTAAAGTTTTCTTTGAAGTAATCTGAATTGAGTCAGAATGGTACTGAGGGGTGTGTATAGGTTAATATATACATGTATGCAGCCATGTTCTAAGTGTATGGTTAAGTCCATGGCTTCTTGGCCCCATGCACTTAGGCAGAGCATTGTGGACACACAAGAGTGTTTGGAGGAGGAGGCTCTTCGTCTCTTAGCAGACAAGCAGCAGAGAGTGGGGACAGGGAACCTGGGATGACCTTCAGATGCTTATACCAGTGACCTACATCCTTCAAAGATCATGGCCCCACCTCCTAAGGTTTCCAGAACCTCCTAGCATAGTGCCACCAGCTGGGGAACAAGTGTTACCTAAGTGAGCTTGTGGGAGACATGTCTGAGTTAAACAGGAACACATCGTCTTTGTTTCAGCAGTTTTTGCTTATATGAAAAAATTAAGGCCCATATTGTATATGTTTTACCCAAATCAAACCTATTGTTGTCAGAGCCAAGGTGATTCAGGTCTAATTCTGTCAGGCTTAAAGTGATACTCAGGTATTGTAAGATTTTTATTTGGAAAAAAAAATATAGGTAAATTATGCTTGCTTCTGTCCTTCTCAAGGGAATGGTTAATTATGTTTGTTCCTATCTCTGATGGTAGTGATTTCGTTGCTAAGTAATTGTTCCAATTGGTATAGTAGTTTCTCTACCTAGGAAAACTAAACTTAAAATTTAATGTTCATTTAAATTCTATTTCATATACTGTCTTTAATAATAGAACCTAGTGTGTCCACAAACCACCTGTTACATTATCTTGCTCTTTTTTAAGGTTTTTCTTACTTGATTTTATTTTGCTTTCAGTAGTAGATTCACAAACTTACAAACTTTTAACAGCCTTTAAGCTAGGTACTTTATTATAGGCATTTGCACTTTTAAAAAATATTTGTGTGAATGTGTAGATGATGTGAGTGTAGATGATGTGTATGTGTTGAGCTCCAGTGCATTTGTGCGGTGGCATGCATGGGGAGGCCAAAGAACAACTTTGGGAGTTGTTGCCTTCTGCTTGTTGTGGCAGGGTCTCTAGTTGTTTCTATTTCTGTGCTGTATACTCCAGGCTAGCTGGTCTGCAAGCTTCCCAGAAATTCTCCTGTTTCTACCTCCCATCTGGCCCTAGGAGTGCTGGGGTTACAGGCACACACCACCAACCACATCTGTGTTTTGCATGTGTTCTAGGGATTGAATTTGGGTAGTCAGACCTGCTCAGCTTGTGCCTTTAATCTGCTGAGCCATCTCCTCAGCCTCATTTGCATTTTTTGATAAATTTGTGTCTAATAATCACCGTAAACAAGATAATAAGGGGGAAAGTTGTTGACTGGGGAGATCTGTGAGTTTACAATGAACCCCCCCCCCCAGGGTCTAGTACTGTGGGGGGTGGAGGAGACAGGAAAATTCCAAGTGCTCACTGGCCAACCCATTTAGCCAGTCAGTGAGTGAGCCCTGAGTTCCCTGAGAGATCCTGCCTCCAAAGATTAGGGAAGGAGCCATTGCCCTTTCGCTTTCAAATGTACATGTGTACAAATGTGTGTAATACATACCAAAAAATGATTAGCAAATTTAGTAGGTTTAGTAAGTGATTATTTTGTGCTTTTTTTTGAGGGGAGGGCAGTCATAATATTGAGAGGTAAATATACAAGATCTGTGGAGAAAAAGCTTTATGTTATATTCTGTATTGCTAACTATCTATGTAAACAGGGATCCACATTTGCTTTTCTCCAAACTAAGGACTAAATGATGCCTAAGAAATGGTTTCCATGTAGACATTTAAGATAGCTCATATCCTTGGAAAACTGAAAAACTGAAATGTAATTATATTAAAGGGGAATTAGGTTAAACAAATGTGTTCTTCATTTGAGTATTTAAATGTCATAACTTAGTGACTGAGAAAGGGTATTAAATCTTTGCCCATGAAAATCTTTTTTACACTCTCTTTAGACTTTTTCTTCTAGAATTGCATGGCATTTTCCTGGGGAATCTGAAATTTTCTAAATGAAAAAAAGTTCCTTTTTTTCCTCTCTTTGAATTAAAATTTAACAAAACACTAAATAAATACTCCAGAAAGATTTGTACATTTAGTAATGGCCTGATCATTGGGAATCAACCACTGGTCTCCATAAATCCTGGAGGTGCTCTTACTGGGGTATAGTGCAGTTGGTAAAGTGCTCACATTCAAGCAGGAGACCCTGAGTTCGCTTCCTTTCCCAAAACTCATGTAAAAAAGCCATGCATGGTAGCAGACATTTGTAATTCCGGCATATGGGAGACAGAGACAGAAGGATCTCTGGGGCTTGCAAGCCAGCCAATCTAGCCTACTTGGTGAGCTCCAGGTCAGTGATAGATCCTGTCTCTTAAAAACAAGGCGAACAGTGAAGATCAATACCTGAAGTGTTGGTCTGGTCTCCATACCCACATGCATATATATACATATGAATGTGTATACACATGTACAATGGCAAAATCTGATCTTGTTTAGTAACACATATCTGCTTTATATTGAGTGTGGGTTTTATAACTCCTAATAAGTTACATTAAATAGTTACATTTTTTCTTGTGTTTTAGTATTACAGTTCCTTTTCATACTGAAACATTAACTATGTTCACATGGACTGCCATACAACACGATATAAATCCTTCACAGTTATTTACTAATCCAAACTATAACTTTTATATGACATAAATCTGATAGCATCCTCTGGAAGAATTTAGTAACTTTTTAGGCTCTTTCTCTCGCTCTCTCTCTCTTAACATTTTAATGCAATGTAAATACTGGCTTTTAGTCAGGGTTCTTTACAGGAACAGACCATATAAGATATTTATGTATGTGTATATATATAAATTTATTAAATCTGATAGTAACCACAGTTGTCTCTCACCTAAGAAACTGAGATCCCAGTAGTTGCTTGGTCCTTGAGGCTGGGTACTTCAGCAATCAGAGTAGTCCCACAGTGACTGTCCATGAAGTTGGGTGCCTCAGCAGTCCCAGTCTAGCACTGAAAACAGAGAGAGTTCCTGGAGAGCCTCTGGTCCTCAGTCAATGATAGAAGCCTGGAACTGGTGGTTCTAATGTTGCGGAGGGAGTCAGCAGCAGCAACAGGATAGATCACCTTGAGAGGAAAGAGAGAAGGCCAAGCAAGCAAAAGGTCGTGTTCTCCCTCCCCCATTTTAAATCCATTTATTATTTTTGATTTTTTTTAAACAAATAATTTATTGATAATTTCATACATGCATATAAGGTGTTTTGATCAAAGTCATGCCTACTGCCTCCCCTCCAATTCCTCCCATATCGTCCTATCACATTTTCCTGATGATTTCATGTACTCTTTCTTCTTCAATTGATTTATTTATTTTTATGGGATTTTTGGCTACTCTAACATTCCCCAATCTGAAGAGGTAACCCTAAAATCTATTAAGGATTAGATACAAGCTGCCAAATACTTTCGACATTTTTGGCCTTTGGAATAGAGTATGTTGCTAAGAGGCCCAAGGACATTGTGAGTTTTAACCTTTAAGAAACTGGCTACTTTTCTTTGGGGTCTTTTTACCCTAACTGCCTAGCCAATTCCTGCCTCCTATTCTTATCACACCTTCCTCTGAAGGGGTTACCCAAATTGCCAATAGGGAATAGGGACACAGACCACTCTGGCTTCTTCCATCCCGAACAGAGATGCAGGGTCAGGCAATTGGGGTACCCCTCCAGTGGGTCTATCTAAATGACTCCCAAATTGAATATCTCTTATCTATAGGAGGACAAGAAAGTCCTTGACTGGCGAATAGGAGATGTGAAGGAGAAGTAAAGGCAAGAGTAATTAACATTACAAGTT
>NW_008345290.1:937842-970237 GCF_000622305.1 Nannospalax galili
GTTAGAATCAGTGTCAGTTCCCTCTCAAAGGCTTCTAGATGGGGGAGAAAACAAATTTAATCATTTTAGAAAAAAAGTGGGTTGTCTCTCTTAGCTACAGGTGGGAGCTACAGTATTGGAGACCAATATTTGAAATCTTACATCTGAGCAGCACTTTCTGATTAGGAACAAAATCATCAATGAGAAATGATTGTTTCAATAACTTTTTATATAGACTTAAGCCTAATGTCTGGGAACTGTAATCCCTTGAGCTCTTAAAGAAATATACTGATGACTTTACTCTTTGGTTATACTTTCCTTTTGGGTGTTTAAGACCATACAGTTGGCCCAAATAAATCAATTTATTTTTACACTTAAGGTCATTTGAGGATCTGTTCCTCAGGGGTCACATGGGCTTGGGAGGAGCCCCTGGCTTCTTTCTTCTACCAGTTTCATCTATGTGAAGATAGGTCAAAGGTCCTGCTCGACCATGTCTGGCTTCACATGGAAGCATGAATGAGATATTTCCTCTGAGTTGACCCTCTTTGTAGACTGGACACTGGTTCAAATCCATCTCATGGGGTCTCCATGTCCTCCCTGAACAAGAGGACAGGTGACTCACCACAGTTACAGGACATTTTGAGAGATGTTCCATAGTCCCCTGGAACTTAGTTGACCTTGGAGGACAAGGGGCAAAAACTGTCCTTTAAGACCCTCTGACCACATTAGTGTAGGCCTCAAACTATGGCTGTTTAAACATCCAATAAGGTTAGTTCCACCAGTCTGGTACTTTCAATTATCATGTCCTATGTAGGTAAGGCTTGGGTAAAAAATCAAATATTCTCAGATAAACCTTGATGAGATATATATTTCGTTCCTTAAACTAGTTGACTAAACTATGACCTTAGAAATTCTAAGAAATTATGTGTATATTTCTTTTGTCTCATCCTTTATATATCATAACAAACCTAAATGGACCTTCATCACTTGCTTAGGCTTTCTCATTTTTTTCTATGTTGGAAACTATCTACATTCCCATATCCTTTTAACATCTTTAACATTCTCATTTTCTTTTTTTTTAAATAATTATGAGCTATAATAGTGTAGGACAAAGTGGGGCCTGAACAACCTGCGCATACATGCTGCAAACGCACTATAACCATCTGGCTGAGTCTAACCTATATTCTGCCAATGGACATGGAGATGGCTGACACAAGATGGCTTGACTGAGAGGGCCAATGAGGATCAGACACAATTCGAGAAAGCCTACTGGGGCCAATGGGACACCGGAAGGGGGGATATAAGGGAGCCCCGTATCAGCAATAAACCGAGTCTGCAGCTGCTCGCACTGCCTGCTTCTCACCTGACTCCCGGAGTCTGTGTCGTTACTCCGCGCCAATTCTACCCCTCCTGGAGGGCCCCAGGACTCCCGCAACATAATAGCATTAACACATTTTCCATCTGTTATAAGACTTCTTTTCCTGGGGATGCTAAGCAATGCTTATTCCCTTTTAAGGTTCTAGTGTCAAGCCAATGTTTGATTAAAGTTTTACTGGGGAAACAATTTATTGAGCTTAATTACCGAAATAACTGAGAGATTGCTGAGGTGTATGTATGACCTGAGGGTGTGCACACTGGAAAGTCTTTACCCAGCATGGGTCATGCCTTCTCTTCCTAGCCTTCCCCAGATTGTACACTTCAGCCCTCCCCAAATCCAGGAGGCCATGTATCATTAGGGTCTAATTACATACAGTTGGCTGAGAAGAGTGGCTGGATAATCTGGTAAGAGGCCAGTGATCCAATCTGGTAAGAGGCCAATGATCCTGCTTGGCCCTCCTTTAATGAATGAGGACAACCATCAACAAGCTCAGTTGTGATGATGTTTAGCAATCAGGCTCAGCTGCAGCTGTGATGATAGTTATTTCATGGAGAAGAGACTGCTGTATGGCATCATCTTATTAAAAGGACCTGGAATTTAAAAGAATTTGGTGCTAGGATTCACATATGAGGGAGAACATACATCTTTTTTTTTTTTTTTTCCCTGAGTCTCTTACTTCGTTTAGTATAACAGCTTCTAGTTCCATCCATTTACCTGCAAATTTCATGATTTCATCTTTATTTACTGCTGAGTAAAACTCCATCGTATAAATGAACCACATTTTCATTATTCCCTCGTCAGTTGAGGGATACTTCAGTTGGTTCCATCTCTTAGCTATTGTGAAAAGCACAGCAACAAACATGGATGTACAAGTGTCTCTGCAATAGGATGTGTTCTTTGGGTATATGTCAATGAGTGGTATAACCGGTATGAGTGGTCATATGATAGATTCATTTTTAAATTTTTAAGAGTTCTCCACACTGTTTTCCATAGAGGTTGCACAAGTTTGCAATCCCAGCAATGAGTGTTTCTCCACATCCTCACCAGCATTTGGTATCATTTGTTCTCTTGATCCTAGCCAGTGTGATTGGTGTAAGGTGACAGCTTAGGGTGGTTTTAATTTGCATTTCCCTAAGGATGTTGAACACTTTGAAATGTTTCTTAGCTATCTTTATTTCTTCCTTTGAGAACTCTCTGTTTAGGTCTTTAGCCGATCTTTTAATTGGGTCATTTGATTTCTTGAGTCTTCGTTTTTTGAGTTCTTTATATAATCTGGATGTGAAACCTCTGTCAGATGTGTCACTGCTAAAGGTTTTTTCTCAGTCTGTAAGTTCCTGCCAATATTTTCTTGTAATAGTTTCAGGGTTTCCAGTTTTACATTGAGGTCTTCAATGATGTTCCACTGATCTATGTGTCTATTTTTGTGCCTGCACCAGGCTGTTTTTATGACTATAGCTCTGTAATATACTTTGAGATCTGGTATAGTAATCCCTCCATTGTTCTTTTTGCTCAGGGTTGCTTTGGCTATCCAGGGTCTTTTGTGCTTTAATATGAATTTAAGGATTTTTTTTTCTAATTCTGTGAAGTATGTCATGGGGATTTTGATTGGGATTACATTGTATCTATATATTGCTTTTGGTAGGATGGTCATTTTCACAGTATTAATTGTTCCCATCCAAGAGTATGGGGAGGTCCTTCCATCTCCTGGTGTCTTCCTCAATCTTTAACGATTTAAAATTTTCATTGTAGAGATCTTTGGTGTCTTTGGTCAGATTTAGTCCAAGATTTTTTATTTTTTTTTGCAGCAGTTGTAAATGGGAACACTTCCCTGTATTCTTTCTCCAGGTGCTTGTTATTGGTATATAGAAAGGCTACTGATTTTTGTAGATTGATTTTATAGTCTGCCTCTATACCAAAAGTGTTGATCAGTTCTAAGTTTTCTGGTGGCACCTTTGGGATCTCTTAGGTATAGTATCATATCATCTGCAAAAAGTAATAGTTTGACCTCTTCTTTTCCAATTAGTACTCCTTTAATTTCTTTCTCCTGTCTTATTGCTCTAGCAAGAGTTTCAAGCACTATGTTGAAAAGGAGTGGAGATAGTGGACATCCTTGTCTGGTTCCTGACTTTAATGGGAATGTTTCTAGTTTATCTCCACTTAGAATGATGTTGGCTGTGGGTTTGTTGCATATGGCTTTAATTATGTTGAGGTATCTTCCCTGCAGTCCAATTCCCTCTAGGACTTTGAACAGAAATGCATGCTGAATTTTGTCAAAAGCCTTTTCTGCATCTATTGCGATGACAATGTGGTTTTTGTCTTTGAGTCCATTTATATGATTTAATGACATTTATTGACTTGCACATATTAAACCCGCCCTGCATCTCTAGAATAAAGCCTACTTGATCAATGGTGAATGATTTTTTTGATATGTGTCTGTATATGGTATGTAAGTATTTTGTTGAGAATTTTTGCATCTATGTTCATAAAGGATATGGGTCCATAGTTTTCATTTTTGGTTGTATCTTTACCCAGTTTGGGTATTAGAGTGATGCTAGCTTCATAGAAGGAATTTGGGAGTTCTTCCTCTGTTTCTGTCGTTTTGAATAATTTAAGTAGTGTTGGTTGGAGGTCTTTAAATGTCTGGTAAAATTCTGGTGTCAATCCATCTGGGCCTGGGCTTTTTTTAGTTGGGAGGCTTTGCATTACTGTTTCAATTTCCTTATATGTTATGGGTCTGTTTAAACTGTTTATCTCTTCTTGGTTTAACTGTGGTGGTTCCTATGATTTTAGATATCCATCTGTTTCTTTTAGATTTTCAGATTTAGTAGCAATATAGTTTTTGGTTTTTTTTTTTTTTTTTTTTTTTTTTTTTTTTGTCTTTTTGAGACAGGGTCTCCCTGTAGCCCCAGCTGTCCTGGAACTCACTGTGTAGACCAGGCTGGCCTTGAACTCAACAGAGATCTGCCTGACTCTGCCTCTCAAGTGCTGGGATTAAAGGTGTGCACCACCACGCCCGTCTAGGGTTGAATACTTTTAAAAAATATTTATTGACCATTTGTACTGCTTCTGAGAACTATGTGGTTTCTTAAATAATATTAAATGTAATTTTTAAAGTCATTTTCTGAATTTATATTGCTGATTGAGGAGTATCTCTAATCCTATACTGCAAGTGTTCCAGAGTCAGAAGCTTTTTAAAAAACACTTTTTGGCACTAGAGATTGGACCCAAAGAAGTTAGAAACATTTTGTTGAGCATTGACTTGATTTCGTAAGTGAAAAATTGCACTCCTGACCTTATAACATGCTTCTGGAAATGCAGGGACACTGAAAACAAAATATTACTTCCTCAGGCTATGTGTATAAGATTAAGTTTGGACCTTGTTCCCCTCCCCTCATTAGCTTATATGCAAATAATAGAAAATCTGAATGAACTAGGCATGGTGGTACATGCCTTTAATCCCAGTACTTGGAGGCAGAGGCAGGCAATGCTCTATGAATTCAAGGCAATGCTACATAGTGAGATCCAGACTAAAAAATAAAAAAACCCAAAAACCAGAATTGAAATCATATACTTCAGTCTCAAGCACTTCAGACAAGGAATCCACAACTTGAGTTTGCTTCATCTAGAAATATCACTTGCGGTGTCCCTTTCCTTTTTAGAATCCTCAAGAGCGAGGATGCCAAGCTGCTTCTGGGTCATGAATAGATCATGGTCTGCCCAAGCTGATAAGGACACAATGAATTTTTCTAAGAGACAACACAGTAGAAATCTAAAATAACAATCCCTCCAGTATGGTAAAGGGAAGGGATGTGACTGTTCCACAGTGGGCTCTTTTCATACGTTTTCTACTTCATATCATTCAGTTCCCATCCATCACTATGAATCATAGTTAATTGTGCCTGTGTGGGGATGCGCTTAAATTGTCTTAGCAGTGAGCACCTAAAGAACTGAGTCATTCATCACCAAAATAGTGATATCAATACTTGGAGGCTTATTGTGATAAGTTTTAAAAAACAAAATAATTCAGAATTTGAATTCTTACAACTATTTTGTAAAGGAAACATTCTTCGAGGGGATTAAGTTTTGATTGTAGTTTTACAGTGGAATTCATTTCTTTTCCTTCACTGAACACTTCTTTATACTATTTAAATTAGTCTGATCCATTTGTTCACAAATGGTTCGTCTGTCCAGGTTTATTACTGTAAATGAGATTTCTAACAATCATACTGTGACTTCATTAGGTAAGTAGAACCTTTTCTTTGACCCCTCCCCCATAAGCTAATACTGTTTGTGTCCAAGAAAACAGTGATATTTAAATACAATACAGCTCCCGCTTTCTCTCAAATTCATGCTCATTCTCTTCTCCTAAGTGAAAGTGAAAAGAAGTGAGAGCTGAGTTCCCTGCAGTTGATGATAGGTTTGGATTGCATGATGGACTGTGCTGGATGGTGTCGATGATTCCTCCCAAAATTTTCAGAGAAAATTTGTGGCCACTTCATTTACACTGAGAAGTAAAAAGCTAGTATCCTCCTGGTTGCTCAATTTGCTGTTTAGAGATGTGTCTTAAAATAGCTATCTATGGGGTTAGATTCTCCATGATAGAGTAACAGTGTTGGACTAGCCTCCCTTGGCCCTAAACTGTGAACTATTTTAAGCGATGACCCTAAGAACTGTCAGAGCAATACTGTAACCTCTTACTGCTGAGTGCCAGTTCTGTATTTCCAGGGCTGGGATGATCAGCTATAAACGTCTATGGAATTAAGAGTCTTAATGTGATGTTTTAGGAATTTTTATACCCACCTATATAAGCTGCCAGCTTCCTTTGGTATAGCAGATTTCATTAAAATAAGTACCATTTGGTTTGGGGAGGGGTGCTGCTTAGACAACCAGAAACCCTATTTTCATATGTGTTTTGAGCATTGCTTGTTTGGGCAAACTACATATAGAATATAAAACCCCAAGTCATTTGGTGATCATTGTAGTAAGGTTACGATTGCCTTTGCCCATAATCTTTGCCGTCATGCCAGACTGCTTGTTGTATTCTTTTAATTGCCGGTATCCCTGGATGCTCTTTTTCTTCTTACTGCCTCTCAATTGCCTAACACTTTGTGATTATTTCTTACATTCCCACTATGAGTGAACATTGTTAAGACTGTGTTTTTCATTGTTGAGACAAGTTCTTGCTATATATATATAGCCCATGTTGGTCTTGAACTCACAATTCTTCTGTGAAATGAATGGTGGAAGGTAGTAATAAAATTAGGAGCAGGATGAAAGCAGGGGCAGGACTGAGAGCAGGGGCAAAAGTGAAGGCTTTATGACTCCTAGGAAGCTTGAACTGATTGTCTAAGGAGAGGGGGCCCTAGCAAACATGAATCAAGGAGGCATCATCACTGGGGAAGCAGGTATGGAAAACTCGCTGGCTATATTAGAAAATGAAGGTAGTAGTGTGGCTAGAAGTCTGGATTTAGATTAACAGTGGCAGAGCAAGGACAGGTGACAAGTCACTGAAAAGCTGTGTTAATGTGTATACTTTCTATAACCCTGAGCATGGGTGACTATGAGAGTGTTTTGTTTTTTTTAATATTTTATTTATTTTTTTATTTTATGTGTATTTAATGTATTGCCTGCATGTATGTGAGTGTACCCATGTTGTGCAGTGCCACGGAGGTCAAAAGAGGGCTTCAGAGTCCCCTGGAACTGGAGTTAAGGATGGTTGGTAGCTGCCATGTGGGTGCTGGGAATCGAACCCGGGTCCTCTGCAAGAGCAGTCAGTGCTCTTAACTGCTGAGCCATCTCTCCAGTGTGTTTTTATCTCTACAAGAAATGGCATTCGGACTAGCAGGATAACTTAGTGGGTAAAAGCTTTTGCCAATAATAAGCCTCACTGAAGTTTGAGTCCCCAGATATGTGTGCGCATGCATGCATACTGTTTTGTTTTGTTTTGTTTTAATTTTAAGAAATGACATTTGGAACAAGAGAATAGGATAAACCTGAATTTTGGTACTTATTAAGCCTGAGCTAGTATAGTAGTCAACATTCCATTGGACTTGCTCAGCTTTCATTGGAAACTGAGAGAAGCAGAGAGTTAGTGTTGTGGATTTCGAAGTCTTCTTGGAGATGATTGGAATGATGGCAGAGTGTGAAGTTGATGAGGACCCAATTTTAAACTGGATGTGCTGAAGGATGAAAATCTAATTTAGGATTTAGGATGCCCAGTCTTTGAGAATCAGAAGAAGAAATTCAAGCCAAGAAAAATGGGAACTGCCAGAAGTAGAGAACAGGCACATATGCCCCAGCAAAGAGGAATCTTGACTAATGTTGACCATTGTAAGGATGAATAGCAGAGTGAGGAGTAATAGTCATTGGGTTTGTTTGAATCATTGGGTAAGACCTAACAACTGGGTTGTTCAGTATGATAGCCCTAGTTAAATGGCCTTTTAAAGTGGGGTAAAATTGAAAACTCAATGCCTCAGTTGACCAGCCACATTTCTAGTGCTGATAGCCATGTGTTTAGAGGCAGCCATGTAGGATAGCACTGGTATAGTATACTTTTGTTTTTCTTTTAAAATTTGTATGTGTGTATACATATATGTGTGTGTTACATGCTCTGTGTGTACAGGGTACACATGTGGGGGCCAGAGGACAACCTCAGGTGTCATCCTCAGGAAGACTGTCTACTTCCTTTGGAACAAGTCTCATTGATCTTCAGTTCACCAATTGGACTAGGCTGGCTGGCCAGCAAGCCCTTGGGATCCTCCTGTCTCCACCTCCTTAGCATAGGGGGTACACCACCATAACAGGTATTTTTATGTGGTTCTTAGGAATCGAACTCAGGTCCTCACTTACTGACTGATTGAGCCATCCTCCTAGCCCTATAGTACATTCTTATTACCACAGAAAGCTCTGTAGGATAAAGCTTAACTAGAAGAGTGATTAGAGAATATTTAAGTATAGGATACATTTCAGAAAAGTTTGAATGCCTTGGAGCTGATGGAGAACACCTTTGGAATTCTTATGATTGTGTCATTTAGTAAATATTTATTGAGCTTGTCCTGGTGGGTGTGGGCTGAGAACATAGGGAAGTGGAGACAGTCTTTTAGAGTAATAAATTGCTGCCTCAGCAGGTTCTGGGTGAAGGATGTGAAAAGCTATCAGTAGCATGTGGTCATTAGCATTTTTCCTTGAAATTCAAACTATATCCACTAGTGTAGAGCATATCTTTCTAAGAGCTAGAATGTTGTCTTCTAGTTACTTAAAAAAAAAATACTTTCACACATGTATACAGTGTATTTTTATCAGTTCTACCCATCTCACTGCTCTCTCTTGTCCCTCTTCTGTTCAGCCTTTCTTTCCAGCTAGACCTCCTCCTAGCTTCGTGTCGTTGAGGGTTGTGGGATCCACTGAGTTTACTTAGGATAGCTTGCATGAGCACGGAAGGGGGCTCTTTACTGGAGTTTGGGCCATATACCATGGCTACACCACTGAGAAAAATGGCATCCTCTCCCCTGGCAGACCTCAAGGATGAATAAGGCCTCATGAATCCTTTCTCTGTCTACCATGGAATGTTGTTGGGCCAAATATAGTGCTGGTCTTGTGCGGGTAGCCACAGTTAATCTGAGTTGATGCTTCCAAAGGCCATGCCCTATCTAGAAGATACAGTTTCACAGCGCTCCTCCTCATCTTCTGACTCTTACATTTCTTCCCACCATCTTCCCTCATATTCCCTGGGCCTTAGAATAGGTGATGTAGATGTGCTGTTTATGGCTGAGCACTCAACAGTATTTTATTGTTAGCACCTCGAGCAGTTGTAAATCTATGCATTAATTGCCACCTACTCTAAAAAAACTTTTAAGAAGTTGATTAAGGCCCTTCCTGTTTATCCATCCAACCTGAGTGCTGCACTGTGTTGGGACTACTGGTTTTCAAATTGTACATGACCTACAGTTTATAAATAGGCCTAGAAGTCATTGGTTCACATTCATTCATTTAAAAAGATCACTTGGTTATTCCTTATTATTTTCATGTTATAGTTTATGTGTAGGAAAAGAGTAGTGCAGCTCTTACATGATGCAAAGACGTGTTTTATATTAACCATGACATCTAAACCTAGTGCTGTGGTTGAATATGAAATGTCCTCCAAAAAGGCTGCTAGTTGAAGGCTTGGACCGAGCTTGGGTGCTGCTGAGAGGTGATTGGGTCATCAGAGCACTGACCTCCTAGCAGTTCATCCATCCATGAGCTTGGACTGAGTGGGCTATTAGGAGGTGGGCTGGCTGGAGGATACTGGGGCATGCTTTTGACAGATATGTCTTGTCTCTGGTCCCTACCTGTCACTTGGTCTCCCTGGCTGTTATTAGAGAGTAGCTTTATTCTGCCACATTCTTGTCTCTTGTCCCTTCCTGTCACTTGGTCTCCCTAGCTGTTACTAGAGAACAGCTTTATTCTGCCACATTCTTCTGCCATGACATTCTACTTATGTACACAGACTCAGAAACAGAGAAGTGATTAGGGCCTGAAATCTTTGAAATATGGGCCAAAGTAAACCTTTTTTTTTTTTTTAATCTTTCTTTTCTTTTCTTCACTACTACTGTACCATAGAATATCTCCAGTCCTTTATGCCTATCTATGCTGTTAAAATCTATTCCCAGTAGTATATTGCTCTCTTTGTAAAGGTTTTAAGCCAGTAGCTTATAACTGATACCGGTATCACAAAAATGTACCATATTTTAAATTTTCAAATGCTTACTTTTGGCCACAATCGCATAAATAAATGAGAACCATAAACATTAAAGTTGTTCTGATGCTGTATAACTATTAAATAGTTCACTTTTAGTGAATTAGTTAATTGATTAGTTTATTAACAGGTATGGACAGTTGGGTTTGCTTTGTGTTGTAATTCTGTGGGTTTGTACAAGAATGTGGCCTGATAGTCATTGTAACAGCAACAACAAAACTCCTTGGAAATTCTTTTTTATTTTTCCATTAGAAATAGTCTTATCTCTAAAATATAAGGGTTAATAACTGTCATCCTTACCTCAAAGGATTGGCGTGAAATATTAAAAGAAGCAAATTGAAAGAAATTGATGGTAAGATGTGTCTAAACCTCCACCCCCCCTTCCTTTCTTCCTTCCTTGGTTTTGGTTTTGGTTTTGGTGGCAAGATCTCGCAATGTAACTCTGGTTTGTTCAGAACTCCCCCATGTAAACTAGGCTGGCCTCAAACTTAGAAAGATCCTCCCGCCCCTGCCTGCCTCCCTCCTGAGTGAGATGTGTGTCTATACCTCTATATTTCTTTGTTTCTTACTATTTTAGAAAGCCTTTTATATCTGACTTTTCAGGGGTTGTTGAAATCATATTTTCTTTGGTTTTAATGTATTTAAGTAAATTTTATGTATGTACAAAATATTTTCAATAAACTAGACTAAGAGTCCTTTATAAATAAAACTACAGGGCTAGTGAGATGGCTCAGTAAGCAAAGGTATCTGCCCCCAAGCCTCATGACCTGAGTCTAATCCCCAGGTCCCAAGACCCACAAGTTAGTAGGCGAGAATGGATTTTGGCAAGTTGCCCTCTTACCTCCACACTCAAGACATATTGTACACATACACACACAGAGAGAGAGAGAGAGAGAGAGAGAGAGAGAGAGAGAGAGAGAGAGAGATACATAAATACATCAATTAAAAAAATAGAACTCCACGAGTGACCTGAGTCTTAATATATGTAAATGGCAAGGGATATAAGCACACAATTTAAAAAGAATGTTTAAATAGTCAATAAACATTCGAAAAACATGTTCAACTACAAGGAATCAAATAAATAGATGAAAACAAAAGTGAATTAAGAATTCCAGTTGTGCCAGTATACATGAAAGTATTTTTCCTCATTTTTAACCAATTTCCTGATTTTTAATTAATTTCAAAGTTCTCATTGATTACATATTATTTTCAGACCTTTTTAAAATTAAAAAAAGATTATGTGTACGAGTGTTTTGCCTGCATGTCAGTGCACATGTGCAATGCCTGCAGAGGCCAGAAAAGGCCTTGGACCTGGAGTTATCATAGGATAGTTGTTAGCTGTCATGTAGGTGCTGGGAAATGAACCTGCATCCTCTGTAAGAACAGCTAGTGCTTTTAACCACTGAGCCATCTCTTCAGTTCAACAGACTTCTTTTATTTTTTAAAAAAAATAATAAAATAACACTTAGTGCTTAACAAAAAATATAGCATATAGAAATATTCAAGCATTGAAAAACATAATTTAAAATTCATATTTCCCCATAAGGCAACAGCTCCTTGTGGAATTGAATGTGGGCACTGCCCATTTCAGGCCTTAATTTTGCATTGAAAAATGTGTTATATCTTGAGAGTGCATTCAAAGAACTTACACAAAGTATATTCTCTATATGAACTCATTAGAATGCCTTTTTAAAAATTACCCTTTCTTATTCTTTCTAAATGTTATTTGCACATGTGCATTTGTTTACATTTATAAATGTCTACATTATAAGCTAGGCTCTGCATATGATGGAGAACATGGGGTATTTTACTTTCTGAGATTGGATGACCTCCCTTATTATACATTCTACGTTCATCCATTTTTCTGAGAATTTTGTGATTTCAGTTTTCTTTTGAGCTGAATATATGCTAGATTTTCATTATTTATTCAGCTGTTGTTGGCAGTCTATGTTGGTTCCATTTTGTTGCTATTGTGAATAGAACAGCAACATATGTAGGGTGTGCAAATATCTCTATGGTAAGGCATGTAGTTCTCTGGCTATTTGCCCAGGAATGAGATAGTTGGTCATGTAGTAGTTCTGTTTTTTAATTTGAGGAAACTCCAAACTGATTTCCATGATAGCTGTACAATTTGCACTCCCACCAGCAGTGAGTAAGGGTTCCTCTTTCTCCACATCCTCTCCAGCATTTGTTGGATTTCTTAGTAATAGCCATTCTGGCTGAGGTAAGGTGATATCTCAAAGTAGTTTTAATTTGCATTTTTCTCATGCTGAACACTTTGAAAATATTAGCTATTTGTGTTTCTTTTCAGACCTCTTTAATGGGAACATTTTTCTTTTTCTTTTCTTTTTCAATTTTCAGTGCTGAGAATTGAACTTAGGGCTTCATTCATGTCTAGGAAAGTGCTCTACCACTGAGTTACGTCTCTAGCCCTGAGGGAACATTCTTGAGAGCTTGTTTGGCAATTCTAACACCAGGAACACAGCTACTCGTATATCCTTGATTGAAGACCGGTCATCCTCTATCAGGGAAGGTCCTCCTCTTCTACCAAGTGCTCAGCTTTGGGAGGGATGGACATGGAGCATTAAGAGAGGAAGGGAGCACCCACCTAGCCGAATCAGCTGACTCAACCCTGGCGATCAATGGGGTGACAGTTGTCATGGCCACATTGCCCCCACATCCAACATTGTTAATGTTGTTTGTTGTATGTTATTTCAGACTTTTCCAGTTTATTTACTGTATGTGAATATGACTGTAGGAAATATATGTAGTACCACATCGCAAACATTTCTCAGCAACTTTGTGTTCACATAACCATACTTTAAAAAGAGGTCTGTCTTCTGGAAGATCTCTGTGAGTTCAAGGCCATCTTGGTCTACATAGTGAGCTCCAGCTCAGCTGGGGCTACAGGGAGACCCTGTCTCAAAAAGACCAAAAAGTAAATAAAATAAAATAAAATAAAATAAAATAAAATAAAATAAAATAAAATAAAAAAGTCTGTCTTCTGTTCATACATAAAGCTCTTCACTCTTTCACTCCTACCAACCATTCTGTTGTATGACTCTTCCATAATTATTCCTCAATTCATAGTTACTTGTTTGTAAGTCTTCACTGTTACAAATGGCTGCAATAAATATCATTGTGTAGTCAGTGGAAAAAGAAAAACCATGTAAGGGGAATGGGGTTGTTAGAAAGGGGCAGAGTTTCAGGTAGAGCAAGTTGGATAGGTAGGCTCCATTGTGAAGGTAATAGTGTACCTGAGAGAGGAAGGAAGGAAGTCTTCTGTTCATACACTGGGTGAAGCTCTTGTAAACGGAGGCCACAGGGTGCTAAGGCCCCGATTTGGGACTGTGCTTAATATTTTCAGTGGACAGAAGGATTGAGGTATAGGAAGAGAAGGAACAAGATTGGGGGAGGTAGTTTGTTACTCATTTATAAACGACCTTATAGGCAATTTTAAGGTCTTGGGCTTTTGATCTGAATGGAATACCTTTGCAGGGTTTTAAGGATTGATGTGATCTGAATTTACATATTGGAGTAGTCTTTATAACAACTGTGGAATTTGCAGAATGTAGGGCAATGGTGAGAGAAAGACCAGTCAAGAAACTGTTGTAGTAACCAAGCAAGAGAAAATAATGTCTTAGACAAAGGTGTAAGCAGTGGTGATGGTGGCCAAGTGCTCGGATTTTGGATAATGTGGCAGAATGAGTCAGCAGAGTCTGTAATAGAGGATGAAATGAAGATAGGACAAGATAATTCTATAGACTGTGATGTAAACAGCTGGTCAGATAGAATTGTGTACTTATAAAGTTTAAACCAGTAAAATCAGACTTGTCAGTAATATCCATCATCATTTGTTTTGAGGTATTTTAAAAGATCTTGTGGTTCTCCTGTATTTTCTTCTAATACTTGTTTTATGCCTTGCTATTGTTTTTTTGTTTTACCTTTAACCTTAATATCTGTTTGCAGTTACTTTTATGATGTAAGACTGAAATCTAAACCTCTTTATCTTTCCAGAACACACATAATCAGTAGTCCCAAGTCAAAACACTGTCCTTCTCCTCTCATTTGATTACCATTTTTGTCAGTGCTAAATTAGCGTGCACACACACACACACACACACACACACACACAGCCCATGTTTTAGACCACGTAAGCGGTTCTTAACCTGTTACTAAACAATTGCCAGATTGTTTTAATTACTGTAACTATAACTTTACTTTTTCTAGATTGCCTTGGCTGACCTTTCACATTTGAATTAGCGAGAGTCCTATGGGACATGTTTGACTTTTTCACTGCCTAGAATAACGTAAGAAAAATTAGTACATTTACCACAGTGGTTCTTTGCTCCTAAGAGTATGTATTCTTTTATACTTTGGTCATTGAACCTTTTATAAAGGCTTCTTGTTCAAGATTGTTCACATTTCTAACTAGATTGAGTACTCAAGTGTTCATGGGTATTGTATAGTAATGAATGGAACACCTTTCTTTGTTTTCTTTCTTCTTTCTTTTCTTTTCTTTTCTTTTCTTTTCTTTTCTTTTCTTTTCTTTTCTTTTCTTTTTTTTTTTTTTGGCAGGGTCTCCCTGTAGCTCCAGCTGGTCTGGAACTCACTATGTAGACCAGGCTGACCTTGAATTCACAGAGATCCCCCTGCCTCTGCGTCCAGAGGTGTACTGGAATTAAAGGCCTGTACCACCACGCCGGGCGAAACATCTTTCTTGTTTGTGCTATAGGTGTAGAATGAATGTATTTTTTGTTGCTCTTATATTTGATCATTTTGTTGAATGTCATGGTTTAACAATTGGTTGATTTTATAGTTTTCAAAATATATAATTGTATGTTTTATAACCAAGGCAGCATTGTTATTTTAAAATCTCTTATGTAGATCTGTTATTTATTTATTAAATTGATTAGGCTCTCAGTAAATATACTATCTAAGAGGCAAAAGTGGGGATGAATTCTGCTAGAAGGCACAGTAAGATCTTCCCTCCTAGTCCCCTTTCAAAAGGTGCCAGGGACTGAACCTACGCACTGTCCATGCCAGGTAAGTGCATTGTCCATGTTGGATAAATGTCCATTTTAGGAAAGTTCATTGTCTGTGTTAGACACACATACTCACTGTGCAGCTACTTCCCCAGGCCTGTCAATCTTTTTGTCTATTAAATGCTTTTAAGTTCCTACTGCATTGCTCTTGTGCTTATATGCTTACATATTTCTAGTGGAAATGTGAATAAATACGGTTCTTATATATTTGCTATAATCTGTATGAAGTGATAAAAATGTTTCATATACTTTGACTTAGTAATCTCAGTAATTCTAAAACTATCTTTTGAAAATAATGAATAAAAACATTTTTGTTGAAGTTCCTTATTTAAGTTACATGTCATCATAAGTGTTTGGAAATAACCTCAACAACCTGAGTACAGCAGTGTTTTAATAAAGTATGTTGTATATATATAATTATGATATAAAAATTATAAATGAATTTGTAATCACTCAGAAGTAATAATATAATAATTAAAGCAGAGAATCATTATGTACTTGAACTATATCAGTATCAAAATGCACTGAATGAAGATTAGAAGAAAACATTACAAGTTAATAGATCTGTGGTTAAATGCTATATGGATGATTTTATTTCTTTATAATTTCTGTGGTAAGAATACATTGTTCTTAAAGTTAGGAGAAAAAGAGGCTATGTGTATGTGTGTGCGTGTGTGTGTGTGTGTGTGTGCGTGTGTGTGTGTGTGTGTGTAATAGTAAGCTATTTGTCTTTCTGAAATAGGTAGAATTTATGATTCCCTAAATGTCAACTTTATTTCTAATTTTTAGAGCACACTTCAGAATACTCTTCTTAAGAGAGATCATGTTGAATTTGAGTAACAAAGTTTGTAGATTAAATTCCATACCCAGGGGAAGCAGTGCAGTGGCTCTACTAGCAAGCAAATTAATTACATGAATTCTATGTTAATGAAGCTGGAGGGCATCATGGCACATGTCTTCTTACTGTCTGGCCACTCATATTGAATACAATTACAAGCTAGTTGTCATCTGGTATAGCCTTTTTCATAAAAGTGTTCCATTTATTTGCATTTTAATAATCGCTCACTTTATTTAAGAAACATTCATTCGTTGATCCCAGCATGGTAATACCATTCATCCCAGTGCTCAAAACGCAGAGGCAAGTGTAAGTTTGAAGTTAGTTTGCTTTATATATATCGAGTTCCAGGCCAGTCAGTGTTGCATAGTGAGACTCCATCTCAAAACAAACGAACAAAAAAAGCAAACATTCATTGAGTACTTTCTTTCTGTGTGTGTGGGTTTTTTTTTGATCTCTTTTTGAGACAGAGTCTCCCTGTAGCCCCAGCTGACCTGGAACTCACTATGTAGACCAGGCCAGCCTCATCTCATGAAGATCTGCCTGACTCCTGCTTCCTGAGTGCCGGGACTAAAGGTGTGTACCACCACACCGGGCTCAGGAACTTTTAATACCTAAAAGACACAAAGCCATATGGCTTAATTATAGGGTTCTTTTTTAAATTTTAAAATATTTTATTTATTATTTTTATTTTATTTGTATGAGTGTTATACCTGTATGTAAGTGCGTGCACCTATGTTGTGCAATGCCCACGGAGGACAGAAGAGGCTGTCAGATCCCCTGGAACTGGAGTTATGGACAGTTGTTAGCTGCCATGTGGGTGCTGGGATTCGAACCCGGGTCTTCTGCAAGAACAGTGTTCTTAACCGCTGAGCCATCTCTCCAGCCCCAGTGATGGGTTCTTATAGCTGCTAGTATATATTTTGTTTCTGTAATGACTTGGTCTTTCACACTGACACTGGTACAAATTCTTACATACTTAACATCATTATCACTAATTTTTTTCACAACAAATTGAATATATTGCCTTTTCAACAAACCGTCTTCTCCTATGTAACAGCCTTTGTGTGTGTGTTCATGTGTGTGCATGTGATTGTGTGTATACATGTATGCTCGTGAAGGCCAGAGGTCGATATAAAGTGTCTTCCTCAGTCACTTTTCCACTTTACTTTTTGAGGCACAGTCTCACACTGAGTCTGAAGTTCACTGATTTCACAGTCAGGGATCTTCTGTCTCTGCTTCCTCACTGCTGGATTACAGGTGCCTGCTATAATTTTAGGAATAGAAAATGAAGGGAGGCATATTGAACTCTTTAAGACCAATAATTTGCAAGCAAGTTAGACAAAGATGAATTTATGGTGTACTTTTACCAGATAGTTTGTCTGTTGTTATGATGAAATTGTGTGCAGTATTATGGGAAAATAACCAAGCAATATAGTGACCCAGACCCAAGCGGATCTTCTCAGGAAGACATCCCTTTGGGACGAAACACAACTGATTTCTCTAAGATAAATAGGCTTTTGCTTAGCCAAGAGAAATGATGATTTGGGGGTTGGAGAATGTGTTGGATTTTGTCGATATTATTCAGAGTCCGAGAGAAGACGAAGTATGGAACATTAAAGGAGACGAGAACTCTAGAGTCAGCAAGAGCTCTGTGTGTACTGCATAAAAATGTTGGCATCATTAGATGTGTGGAGAGCACATTGACGTCTAGGGGAGCTGGGAACACAATAGGGACATTGGAAGGTGTCAAGGGCTGCAATAGGGTTGGAGAAAATGGACAAATTGAGACATTTTGGAAAATAAGGGTAGTATTATTCAGTCCATCAAGATGTGAGGAGTGAATGGAATGATATATGTAACACATTTGGCAAAGCGCCTTACCACACAGGAGTTATAAATGATAGCTTCTGTTGTAGGGGATGGACAAGATGGAGGGGTGTCAGGAAGAATTTCCAGGCTTCGTTTGTGGACAGGGAAAAAGTCTTAGATTTGAGTAATCTAATTTTTAGACAGAATGCCTGTGAGGAATCTGTGTGGAGATGTTCTCTGGCAGATGACAAAGTGACACTCCCAAGAGATAGTTGAGTGGAGGGTACAGAATTTGGAGGCATTAGCTTACATATGACAGTAAACATTTTGAAAATACATGAGCTCACCCACAAAGATAGCTCAAGTTGCAAGCCAGAACCCTGGAGAGGAACAGAGGAACTGTAGGGAGAAGCCTAGGAAAGACAACAGAGTGGGTGCTCCTCGGGAGAAGCAGCACCGCTGTGAGAAACATCAGTAAAGCACAAAGAGAGCTTTAGAAGACAGACCAGGGGTGGTGCAGATCACATTGAAGAGTATGTTTGGGTTTGCCAACAGATGAATTATCTGTTACCTCTCTCATATTTTTAACAGCGAGGGGATACACAGCTAACTAACTTGTATTTTGAAGAGAGAATGAGAGATGAGAAATAAAGGAAATCAGAGTAGATAAATATGTAAGAATGTGGATTTAAATGCTGATTTAAAAGATAAACGGGTTGGAGAGATGGTTCATTGTTTAAGAGCACTGGCTGTTCTTGCAGAGGACCTGTATTCAGTTCCCAGCACCCACATAATGACTAACAGCATCTGTAACTCCAGTTCATATGTTGTTCTGACCTCCATGGGCATTGCCATGACATGGGTGCACTCACATAACATACAGGCAATACACTCATATGCATAAAATAAAAATAAGTTTTTGTTTTGTTTTTTTTTTTAAAGATAAACAGAGAAGGGGGACATTTCTGACAAAGTTGAAACGTAACCCAGAGAATGCAATTTCGAGGATAGAATGATGAATGGCCGCTAAGACAGCTGAGCAGTCCATAATGCTCATTGGGAAAATGCACGTTGAATTTTGGCATTGGAAGCAAGTCTGTTAAGTAGAAACCAAATTCTTGTCGTCAGAGTTTAGTGGGGTGGGGGACCATTGAGTTGGTGAGTCACAAAGCACTATGTTTAGAACACCTTTTGACTTTCCTGGTAGTATTATTCCTCTTCCTTCTCCCTCCTCCCTCCTTCTTGCTTCTCCCTCCTTCTTGCTTCTTCCCCCTTCCTCTTTTAAAAATGTTCTTTTTCCTGTAAGCCTTCACTTAGACTGGTAGAGACACAAAGTACAGGGGCCTAGGTCAGAGTTAATGATCCTGGTAACAGAAAAGATAAATGCAAGAGCTATTATGCAGTAACATCTTTTTTTTTCTTTTTAACATTTTTTATTATTTTTAATTCTGTATTTGTGGTGGGGGGCTTATGCAGGTGAGTACCATGCTTGAAGAGGCAAAAAGAGGGTGTGGGATCCCTTAGAGCTGGACTTAAAGTTTTGAGCCCCTGATGTAGGTGCTTGGAACTGAACTCTGTAAGCATTCCTTTTGATCCCTCTGTCCAGTCCACAGTAGCACATTTTAACTCCGCAGTCACTGGGTGTCATAGGTTTAATGGGAAAAAAAGGTTGCTTAAGCTGAGCTTAGTGGCATTTTCCTATAATCCCAGTACTCAAATGGGAGGAGGGTGAGACAGGTGGATAGGATCTGGTGAGACTGCCTCAAAGCATCAAGAAGTTGGTTTTTGTTTGTTTGTTTGTTTTGTGTGTGTGTGTGTGTGTGTGTGTGTGTGTAAACAATGATACATTATGGTTTTGAGTGTAGGTAACACGACAGTAGGACTAGCATTGACCAAAATGGGGTATTTAAACTTTTATTTATCTATTACTAGCCTATTCTGTTGAATGGCTACAATATGTAAGGTGCTGTTCCTAATGCTAGAAATGTAATAGTGAGCTAATACAGCAAGTTACCTGCTTTCATGGCACTCAACATTCAAAAGTGGGGTGACAGACTGAGGAGGTGGCTCATTGCATGAAAACACTTTCTCCACAAGTGTGAAGACTTGAGTTTCAATCTAACATAAAATATGGGTATTGCCACACATACACACCTGTAACCCCAGAACTGGGACAGAGTGGTGAGTCCGAGACAGGATCGCTGGGCCTTACTGACTGCCAGACTAGCTTCAGGTTCAGTGAGAGACCCTGACACAAGGGAATAATGTGGAGCAAGACACCTGATGTCCTCTAGCTCCATGCTTGTGCTGTTTGTGAGCACATAGATGTATACACACACACACACACAAACAAATGGGATGAAAACGGGAAAAAAAAAGTACAAGGACCTAGTAATTTAGACAGACAAAACTAGATAATAGTAAAGAGATGACTTGAAGGGAACTGTTTTGGGTGCTGTGATCAGGGATGCCATTTCTAAAGAGAAGTTTGAATTGAGCCAGAATACTGCTGAAGTCAGCTATGCAAAGATCTGAGCCTAAAGGCACCCCTCCCTACCTAGGCTGGAGAGTATGTGCAAAGGCCCTAAAGTAGAAAAGACCTTGATTTGTTTAGGGCCAGAAGGATATCAGAGGTGGAATGAAGCAGGGAAACAGTGAAATGAAGCAAGGGCTGAGATGTTGGCTAAGTTGGGCCTTACCAGGTCTTGCTCTCTGGAGTTTGGTGACCGACTTCTAGTGGAAAGGTAAGGTAGGTAATGTATTGAACCTGAGTTGTCTGAGACACATCACAGTGAAGAACTTTTTCGAACTTATTAAGCTCATTGAAATAATTTGTCAGCTTATAATGGACCTTGAGCAAATAAATACTCATAATTAGGAGGCTCAAAGAATTTGTTAAAGATGTGGTGAAGGGATCTGAGGATTCTGGAATCCTTAAACAATTAGAGAAGATCATGATTAAATATCATTATAACCTGAAATGTTTGACCAATTGCTATGTGAATAGTAGCCAGAAAAATTATGGCCAAAACATCTCATGACTTCAGGGAATGTAAAGATATTTTTCATCTTAAAATGCCTGCATTTCCAGACACTGTGCTGTACAGTCTGTATAGTGCACATTCATACAGAACTCTGTTTCCAAAGCTGCTTTATTTTTTATATTACTGTGCTTCTATGTACACAAGGAGTTTGAATAGTTTGCATAGCCAAGTTCATACTTCAATGATTGTTTGTGGAATATTAAAAACATATGCTCAGATGTATTGAAGCATAATAATTATGCTTTACATTTGTATGTTGGCTTATAGTCTATAAAGCCTTTACCTATAGAAAAACAATTTGGTCTTAAGAAATGCCTTTTTAAAAACAATTTGGTCTTAAGAAATGCCTTTTTAACATGATTTTTTAAATTTTTTATTTTATGTGTATGAGTGTTTTGCCTGCATGCATGTGAGTGTACTTGCGTTGTGCAGTGCCCACAGAGGCCAAAAAAGGGATCCTCTGGAACTGGAGTTTGGGACAGTTGTTAGCCACCATGTGGGTGTTGGGAATCCAACCCAGGTCCTCTGCAAGAGCAGCCAGTGCTCTTAATTGCTGAACCACCTCTCTAGCGCCCCCATTTGTTTTTTGTTGTTTCATTTTGTTCTTGATTCCACCCCCCCCAAGAGACAGGGTCTCAACATGTAGCCCTGCCTGGCCTGGAACTTGCTATGGCCTCAAATTCACAGAGATTCCCCTTCCTCTGCCTCTGCCTCAGCCTCCCAAATGTTGGGATTAAAGGCATGTGTCACCATACTAGAAGAAATGGTTTTTAAAGTAGGTAGGAGGCAGGAGTTTTAGGCAAGTCAGTGTTACAGCTTTGTGATAGAAAGCAGAATCCAGAGTCATGAATGTATGACTTCAGGCTTTACTTGCATTGCTTTACTGACCTCATGCCCCATCACAGGTGAACAGAATCGTAAACTTCAGTAGAGGAACTAAAATGTATATTCTTCCTGAGGCCATAACCAAGTAATACTTTACATTCAACCCACTGTATCTTCAGGTTCCATGTCTTAGGATTTAACCAACCACAGGTGAAATATTTGGTGTAAAAAAATCATGACCCTGGCTGACTTTTTTTAAAGATTTACTTTATGTGTATGTGCCTGAGTATATGTATGTACATGTATCCGTGGAGATGAGAGTGTCAAATTCCCTAGAACCAGAGGTACAGGCAGTTTTGAGTCTCTTGACATGCATGGGTACTGGAAACTGAAGCTGGATCCTCTATAAAAGACAGCAAGTGCTTTTAACTGCAGAACCCTTTAATCCCAGCACTTGGGAGGCAGAGGCAGGTGGATCCTCTGTGAGTTCAAGGCCAGCCTGGTCTACAGAGTGAGTTCCAGGCAGCTGGAGCTACAGGGAGACCCTGTCTCAAAAATAACAACAACAACAAAAAAATAGTACACTATTAACAGCTTTTTGTGTAGGGCGTGTTGGGTAGTATAACTGTTGTAATTTGTTTTCTGTTGCTGTGATAAACATCATGACCATAAACAACTGGGAGTTTATTTCATCTTACACTTCCGGGTCACAATCCATCACTGAGGGAAGTCAGGGCAGGAATTCAAGACAGGAACCTGGAGACAGGAACTGAAGGAGAGACCATGGAGAAGTGCTGCTTACTGGCTTGCTTTTTAACTCACGTTCAGCTAGCTTTCTTTCATAGCCCATGCCCACCCACCTAGATATCATGTCACCCACAGTGAGCTGGGCCCTCCTATGTCAATCATTAATCAAGACAACCTCTGACAGACCACAGGCCATAAGCCTGCCTGACCTGGGAAATCCTTCAACTGAAGCTCCCTCTTTTCAGGTGACTCTAGGCTATGTCAAGTCAACAAAAATTACTAACTAGCACAGAAAGTAACCTAACAATGGTTTAAACAAATGGAGGGTGTTGTGTGTCAGTTATATGCAAAACTGACATTTTGTAGATGGACTTGAGCAATGATAGATTTTAATATGGAAACAAGGCTTGGGGTATAAGTCCTAAAACTAATTCTTTGGGGATACTGAAGTGTGTGGCTGTATTTATATTTTAGTTATGGGTGTTCCTTAAGAGTTAAGGGAGCTGTGAATTCACAGGAGCAGTTAAGATTACTTAGGCTGGGAGAATCAGAGTTTAATTTTGTTGAGAAATTCTTTATTGATAATTTTTATTGTTTCCTCCTAAGCTTTAAGTACTACACGTGTACTTTTAAAATAAACACTTTTATCTTACTCCTAGGATGCATGTGTTTGTTTCTACCAGCATATTTTATCTTTATAGTCCCACCCAGTTCAGTGGAGAGTATAGCTAACCTGTAATGAACAGCTTTACACCAAGAACTGTGGGAAGGGATCTGTAAATATTAACAGATCTAGTCTTTACATTGATTCTGAGATAGAACACTCCTTCATAAATTGATGTTTTCTTTTCAGTCTGTTCACGTATTTAATATTCTCATACATAATGGAAAGAACCAGATCTGGAAAAACTAGTGATTGATTATAAGGCATACCCACTTGTACCATAGGATAAAGCTAAATCATATAAATAGTTTGGGTCATATTTTATATTATTTTTAATATTTTTTCCTAGTAAAGAAGCCAAACTAGTACACATACTAACTTGAGAGATAAAGTATAAAACAGTGAAAGCCTTAAAAAAGACTAAGTAAAATGTATCCTGAATGTCCTCTAATCGTAGTGGTTGTATATAATAGTCATTGGTGTTTTGGCATTTAAATCACACTGGGCATGGTGGTACCTGCCTGTAATCCCAGCACTCAGAAGACTAAGGCTGAAAGATTGCGAGTTTGAAGCCTCCTGGGTTACATAGTGTTTTCCAGGCTAGTCTATGCTACATAACAATACTCTGTTACACAAGAATAAAATAAAATAAGAAAGTGTTTAGTTCTGTTTGTATACTAAAAAAAAAAAAAAAAAAAAAAAAAAAAAAAAAGAAGAAGAACCAAGGATTAGAGGTGTAGCTCATTGAAAAAAAAAATGCTCTGTAACAAAAAAAAAAAAAAAAAAAAAAAAGTGTTTTGTTTGTTTTATATAAAAAAAAAAAAAAAAAAAAAAACCAAAAAACCAAAAAAACCTTATCAGTAGGGAGATATTTAAATTGTTTAGAAATGAGAAATGTCTAAACAACTTAACCCTTTTCCTAGTTATTTTTTTTACTCCTGTATTTTCTTCACATAAACAAGCAATGTTGTTAACTGGAAATAATAAAAATGCTTTGTATTTATATTGAATTTTAATTTTGTTGTTGCTAGTATTTTGTTTGTTTGTTTTGTGAGACAGGGTCTCCCTATAGCCCCACCTGGCCTGGGACTCACTATGTAGACCAGGCTGGCCTCCATCTCACCCAGTCCTGCCTGTTTTCTGCCTTCCAAGTGCTAACATTAAAGGTGTGCCCCACCACACCCAGCTAATCCTTTCTTTAGGAATACAAAACATTATAATTCTCTTTGTTTTTTTCTGTCCTTTTTAGGTCAGCAGCAAGGACAAGATGGAGTGAAAGTCCAGCAAGCTACCATAGCTCCTGTAACGGTGGCAGTTGGAGGAATTGCTAATGCTACGATAGGTGCTGTTAGTCCTGACCAACTCACACAAGTGCATTTGCAGCAAGGCCAGCAGACTTCGGATCAAGAGGTGCAACCTGGCAAGAGACTTCGAAGAGTTGCCTGCTCTTGTCCTAATTGTAGGGAAGGAGAAGGAAGGTACATGCTCTGTTTTCCACTCTCGCTCTCTTGAAAGCATCAAATAGTCATTGGCTGCATTCTTTGAGCACTGGACCCTCACTGCCTTTCTCACTCAAAAACTGGAATATAATGTTATAAAGGGAATTGAGTTATTTAAGGAATGGGATTTGAGTGGTCCTCTGCTTTCTACTTTCTACTTTTTTTTTTTTTTAATGAATTTCTTCTTTTTTGTTTGTTTTCCTTTGGGAGGGGTTTGGTTTTATGAAACAGGGTCTTTTTGTAGCCCTATGTAAATCAGGCTGGCCTCAGTCTCAACAAAGATCTGCCTGTCTGTGCCTCCCCAAGCACTGAGATTATAGGCCTGTGCCACCACACCCAGCTTCCTTCATTTATTAAGTAAAAACTTTGAACACCTTTATTGATTTAAACTAACTCATGTACCCTACCATTTACCCATTTAAAATATATAGTTCAGTGGTTTAAATACATAGTCCAGTGGAATGTAATGTCGGTATAAGGCATACACACCACAGGATAAAGCTAAATCATATTAATAGTTTGGGTCATATTTTGTATTATTTTAAATAGTTTTTTCTAGTAAAGAAGTAAAATAGTTCAGTGGAATGTAATCATAGTTGGATGGCCATAATCAGTTTTAAGCCATTTTTTTGTCATCTTCAGAAGAAATCCTGTATCCTTCAGCCATCACTTCCCCCATACTCCTTAGCACTACGAAACTGATTTCTCTTGATAGATTTCCCTGTTCTGGACATTTTTGTATAAATGGAATCATACAATATGTGGATTTTTGTGACTTTTTTCATTTGACATTATGTTTTCCAGGCTTGGCCATATAATACAAAAACCAATACTTCCTTTTATGGACAAATACTATTTCAGTGTGTGGATATATATTATTTTGCTTATCCCATCACTTGTTAGATACCTGGTATCCTTTATTCCCTGTTGACCATTGTGAATAATACTGCTGTTTGCATTTATATGTTTTTCACTTCTCTGTGTATATGTGTAGGAATAGAATTGCTGGGTCATGTGGTCGCTATGTGTTTTACTATTTACATACTGCCACACTTTTCCAAAGTGGCCACAGAATTTTATATGCCTACCAGAAGTCCATAAGGGTTCTGGCCTTTCATAGCATTGCCAGTCCTTGTCGCTTTCTGACTGTTTTTTTAAATGTCAGCTATAAGAGTTTAAAATAGGGGGCTGGAAAGATGGCTCAGCGGTTAAGAACACTGACTGTTCTTCCAGAAGACTCGGGTTTGAATCTCAGCACCCACATGGCAGCTAACAACTGTCCATAACCCCAGTTCCAGGGGATCTGACAATCTCTTCTGTCCCCCACGGGCATTGCATGACACAGGTGCCCTTACCTACATGTAGGCAATACACGCATACACATAAAATTAAAAAAAAAAAAAAAGTTTAAATAGTATCTCAGTGTATTTTTTTATTGAAATTTACCTGATGATTAATAATGGTGTTGATCATCTTTTCATGTATTTCTGGATCATTTGTTTATCTTTGGAGAAAGGTGTATTTAAATTCTTTTCCATTTTTAATTGTATCATTTTTAAAAATATTTTATTTATTATTTTTATTTTATGTGTATGAGTGTATTGCCTGCATGTATGTGAGTGCACCCATGGCATGCATTGCTGCAGAGGTCAGAAGAGGGTGTCGGATTTCCCTGGAACTGGAGTTAAGGACAGTTCATAGCCATCATGTGGGTGCTGGGAATCAAACCCGGGTCCTCTGCAGGAGCAGTCAGTGCTCTTAACTGGTGAGCCGTCTCTCCAGCCCCTAATTATATCATTTTTAAGTTACTGAATTGAAATAGTTCTCTACATTCTGGGTATAAGATCTTAGCAGACCCATGGTTTGGAAACACTATCTCCTATTGTGTAGACTGCCTAAATACTACCTACTGTCCTTAGAAAACTAAAAGCTTCTGAAGTACATTTTTCCCCCTTTGGTTGTTTTTACTTTTGGTATCATATCTAAGAATCCATTACCAAACCTAATACATGTTGCCTTTTTTGTTTGTTTGTTTGTTTGTTTGTTTTGCTTTTGGTTTGAGGGTTTTACAGATCTACTGCTCCATTTAGATACAATCAATTTTCTGTTATTTTTTGTATATGGTACAAGGTAAGGGTTCATCCAACAGCTTTTACTGAAGTGTCTTTTCCCCCATTGAATGGTCTTATCTCCTTTGTCAAAAATGAGCTCACCATAGATAACTTTGTTACTCAAATTTGCTTTGACCATTTAGCAACGCTGGGAATTCTGAGTGAAGTTTGACATCAGCTTGTCAGTTTCTACAAAGATACTGGGTAGGATTCTAATGGGAATTGTAGTGAAATTCTAGGTCAGGTTGAGCGATCTTGCCAATTTAACGGTGTTGTCTTCAGACCCATGCAAAAGGAATGTTTTTCAATTTATTTAGATTTTTACTAACTTGTTAGTATTTTGTGATTTATCTTTTTGGGTATATATTTGATGTTTGTTAAGTTTTAGCCTGTGTTAAATCTTCTTGATGTTATTAAAAATGAAGCAGCTTTCTTGATCGTTTACTCCCAGTGTTCAGAATTATATTGGCTTTTATATATTGATCTTATATTCTGGATGCTGCTAAATTGCTCTCTTTGTAGTTTTTATTTATTTTTTTATTTTTTGTCTTTTTGAAGCAGAGTCTCCCTGTAGTCCCAGCTGCCCTGGAACTCACTATGTAGACCAGGCTGGCCTTGAACGCACAGAGATCCGCCTGCCTCTGCCTCCCAAGTGCTGGGACTACAGGCTGCGCCACCACACCCGGCTCGTAGTTTTCATATTCAGTTCTGTATCCATAGTCATAGCTTCTGTGACTAAAGATAGTTTCACTTCTTTTCTACTTTGGAGGAATTTTGTTTGCTTTTTATTCTTATATTTCATCTAATCGCCTTATCTCATAAATGTTGCAAGAAGTGGCAGAAGCATGCACCCTTTTGTTTTTGATTTTTAAGGGAGGAAGGCATCTGGTTTTTTACTTTTAAAGTGTGAAATGCTGGTCTAGAACCTGAATCTAGTTAAGCAAGCTCTGTTCTGTTCTTTCATGGTTTTTTTTCAGAGTTTTTGATTGTGTCAAATGCTTTTACTGTATTTGTTACAGTGATCATAGCTTTTAGGGTTTTAAATTTTTCATCTTTGTTAATCTAATGTTACATTAAGTAATTATCACAACTCAAAGCATTTCTGCCTGTGTATGGTAAAACCACCTTGATCATAGTGTACAATTCTTTTGAGAGGTGACTAGGATTAATCCCCCCTACTTTTGCCCTGATTTACCTCTGCCTTCAGAGCACTGGAAGACTGCAGAGAATAAGCACATGCTACTGCACGCCACTCACTTTGCTAGTCTTGAGGACTTTTTCATCTGTATTCATAAGAGATACTAGTCTGTGGTTTTCTCTTCTTATATGTAATATTAGTGATGATAATATTGACCTCATACAATGAGTTGGAAAGTGTTCCCTGCAGTTTTATTTTTGAACAAATTTTTGAAAAAAGCACTTAAAAAAATTTTTTTTTAATTTACTATATTTTATGTGTACGAGTGTATTGCCTGCATGTATGTGAGTGTACCCGTGTCCTGCAATGCCGTGGAGGTCACAAGAGGGCTTCAGATTCCCCTGGAACTGGAGTTAAGGAAGGTTTGTAGCTGCCATGTGGGTGCTGGGAATTGAACCTGGGTCCTCTGCAAGAGCAGTCAGTGCTCTTAACCGCTGAGCCAACTCTCTAGCACTCCCAGAAAAAATAGCACTTAAAAAAAAAATCGAAGTCACCAATAAAGTTATTCGATCTTTGGCCTATCTTAGTAATTCTGACCAATTAAATCTCTTTGAATGTTACAGGTTTACTTTGAGTGACCATTTGTTTTTTAGTCAGTTTTGATCTTTCTAAGAACTTGTCTGCCTCACCTAAGTATCGGTGTAGATTTGTTCATAGTGTTCCTTTATAACCCTTTTTATTTTGGTAAAATTGGTAATGCTGCCCCCTTTTCCTTTATGAGTTAATTTGAGTCTTCTCTCTCTCTCTCTTGGTTAGTTTGGTTAAAAGGTTTATCATTTGGTTGACTTCTTAGAAGTGTTTGACATTTTTCTCCTCTCAAGAGAATTCACACTTCCTGTTTCTGTCCTTGCTTCTCTCTGGCAGACTAACCAACTTGCAGATAAAACTCCAGTGAGAGCAGCATTTTGCAACAGTATTTCCTTTTTTAACATCAACCCTTAGGCTTGAACTTGAACTTGGTCTCAGAGTGTTAGTTGCTTTGCGAAGAGATCTGGAGCTCTGCTGATAGGCTTCTCATTCTTGGTGGAATTTCTGAGTCATGGCTCTAAGTGGGAGGTTGGACACAGGCAAGGGTCTCTCAGAGTGATGCCCTGATAGAGGAGCTGGGTGCTTGGTGACAGGAGCTGCAGTGGCTGCAGTAGCCTCGGGTTTTCTCACCTTGACAGCTAGAGTTTTATGTATGAACTGTGAATGAATGAGATCCAGAGCCACCTGGACCATAGCATTTGAGTCATGCCACAATCAAGGCAGACCTCTGTCCCTGGATTGGGCACTGAGTGGAAAAAGGGAGTCATTGCCTTTTAGCCACACTCAACTGGAACTTAGACTCGGCAACAGGTAGCTGGGAAGAATGAGAAATGCTGTGTCCTGCCTGTCCTTGGAAGGTAGCTTTTCAGCTTAAAGGCAGAAGGAGACCCTGTTCTTGGCTATATCGTTCTTAATGTTCCTTTGTTGTGGAGGTGGCAGGAGAGTGAGTTAAGCCTAGTTCAGATCCATAGACTCACTGTTCTTACACAGTTCTGTTAGAGTCCTTGAGTGAATATTTATTTGCAGTTACTAGGACTTTGTTTCTAGGACTATGTCCAGAGACTCTGAATGGTGGGTGAGAGGGTGGGTAGATGGGTGAGTAGGTAGGTGGGTGGTTGGCTGGTTGTTGGTTAGTTTTCTAGTTTCTGAGTTTTGCTGGGAAGGATTCCATGGAATGCCTCATCATACTGTCCTGCTGGAAGTGAATCCATTACCCAACACTTTTAACTCAGATTAGCCATCCTTTGGTATTTTAGAGGAAGATTTTCAAGTACTTCAAAATGCTTCCAAGAGATTTTTTTTTAGGCAGGTGTTGGTGGCACATACCTGATCATAACACTGGAGGCTGGGCAAGAGGACTGTGAGCTTGAGAAGAGTCTTGACACATAGTGAATCATGGCAGCCTGAGACATAAACTCTGGGGTTTGACACATTTTCATAGTTTTTGTGTAGTACACAGAGCTATTTAATTTTCTCCTTAATTAAGAATCTTCTGACTTTATTTGGTATTGTTTTCAAACACACACTACTCAGAAAAGCATTGAATCATGTTTCCACAGATAGAAGCTTAGTTGGGGGAGTATAGCTAATGTTGGTTTTGTTTCTGTCAGGGGCAGTAATGAACCAGGAAAAAAGAAGCAGCATATCTGTCACATTGAAGGCTGTGGGAAAGTGTATGGCAAAACATCTCACCTCCGGGCACATCTTCGCTGGCATACTGGAGAAAGACCTTTTATATGCAACTGGATGTTTTGTGGCAAGAGATTCACAAGGAGTGATGAGCTTCAGAGACATAGAAGGACCCATACAGGTTAGTTGCTTTCTTTTAGGCCACAGTTGGACTTCTTTTTCAGTGCTTAAGTGAAAGCTGAATGAGAAGATCACTATTGCATTGAAAATATGCAAACTGAGAGGAAAGGCTGTACTTAGTGATTATACAGATGATATTGGAGTTCAAAATTTATTACTTTGTTTCTGACATACGTTTGTTGTTCTTCTTCTAGACTTTATTAGCGTATCTGTGTGTCTTGGAGTATGCTCCTTTTGCTTATCTTGAATTCTTAAGTTAAATTCACATCATTTTCATATGCTTAAATACATAAAAAGAAAATCAAATGAAGACCATATTGGTGGCTTTCAGTAGTTTCCTTTTTTCTCTACAAATCAAGAAAGTTTATGAAAATATCGAGACTAATAGAACAAATGCTTACCTACAATGTATAGTTGTTATTATATTTTCTGTTGTTTTAATACACTAACTCACTCATGAACTCAATATCAAATATGATAGCTACTGTGAGTCCATGATTTTAGTATCTATATTTTAATATACATTTTTAATATTCATTCATATTATTTGTGACTCTACATATAAAGTCATGTTTTGTGTAGATGATGAAATGCTACATAAATGATATATTGCAGTGTCATTCCACATAGCTGTTTTCATGCTTTGCCAAGGTTATATATATGCTTGTTTGCTTGTATGTATATCTTTTAAAATATAGGCAATATTCTGTCACATTACCCTAGCACACTGCATTAATCATTTTCCAGACTGTTGGGGTTATTGCCAGGTTATTTGCTGTGGTGAAAGGAGCAAGCATGTGTAAGAAGAGTACTGGATCTCGGGAATGTGTTTGGAAGAGTAGGTAGTAGCTAGAGTGTCTAGAGTGGCCATGTGTAACTTCTGCCTGGCCAGCAGTGACTGGAAGTTCCTGTTGCATCTGTGCTTACTGCTTAGGAGTGACAAGCCTTACAAGTGTCTTTATGTTTATTAGTAGTTTTTACTTTTTCTGTTTGTTACTACGCTACTCATTTTTATTTGGTGGTGTTTTTCGTCATATAATTTATATGTTTCTCCCTATTTTTTCCCCCTTTTTTGGTCTTTTTGAGCCAGGGTCTCTCTGTAGGCCCAGCTGGCTTGGGACTCACTATGTATGGTAAACACTTCCAAGAAGTCAACAAGATGATAAACCTTCTAACCAAACTAACCAAGAAAAAAAGAGAGAAACTCAAATTAACTAACAAAGGAAAAGGGGGCAGCGTTACCAATTTTACCAAAATAAAAAGGATTATAAAGGAACGCTATGAACAAATCTACCCCAATACTTAGGTGAGGCAGACAAGTTCTTAAATCAAAACTGACTAAAAAACAAATGGTCACTCAAACCTGTAACAAACAATGAGATTTAATTGGTCAGAATTACTAAGAAAGGCCAAAGATAAATAGCTTTGTTGGTGAACTTCAAGTCTGACATCCTGAGTTCAATTCCTGAGGTAATCCAAGCTGACCTCAAACTTTCTATGTGGTTGAGAATGGCTTGAACTTTTAGTCTTCCAAATGTTGAACACTAGGATTACAGGAGTGCAACACCAGGTCCCATTTATGTGATGCTGGGCATAGAAGCACACACCTTCAATCCAGGAAGATCTTTGTGAGATCAAGATCCAGCCTGGTCTACATAGTGAGTCCCAGGCCAGCTGGGGCTACAGGGAGATCCTTGCTCAAAAGGACCAAAAATGAACCTCCCTCAAAAAATATATTTTGAAGTAAGCATTGATTAAAAGTTCAATTGAAAGACTTGATCATTTGTGGCAAGAACCATTGTATTCACTAGCCACTACTGCCAATAGAAACACACTGATTTACTGTGAGTGAATAAATGAATTATTTTTAGTCCTGCTGAAAATAGTAAGATCAATTTGTTCTGTTAAAAAATGTAAAGTTCTAAATGGCACGTACATAGAATTTTGAAAAATCAAATTCTACACCCCCTGTTTTGATCCCTGAAGAAAATTACTGGACTTTTTTTTTAATCATTACTTATTTTTTTTTTATTTTTTAATAACTACATGATTAGAAGAAGCATTTTATTATGGCTTTAACATATTCAGTTACACACTCCAGAACAGGAGTACATCTCTTTTGCAAGTGGCTGGAAGTTTCTCGGTTCACAGTTGAATTAATACAGTTATACAATATTGAACTCA
>NW_008345290.1:970255-973532 GCF_000622305.1 Nannospalax galili
TGTTATATTTGAATGAGTTTGTAACCTGTGAAAAAGATCTCCATTTCATTTTAGAATATACTGTTCCTTGCAGGAAGACTCATTGTTTTTGCTACTAACACTGAGATGTTGGCGCATGCATCTCTAATCTGTATGTAGCTATTACTAGTAATAATCCGTTGCACTTGGATCCTTGGCACCTGTATGTCTATAAAGTCATCGGGTACATTTCAGTGGTAATGTGTATCACCTCTACTAATTAACATGGCATAAATTTCCATGCTTCCTCCTCAAATATAACACATTTTAAAAAATTTGATTTTTTTTTTTGTGGGTGTGTGTGTGTGTATCACAAAACGTCCCAAACCATCTTATTCAACTATACACCCACTTCCCAGATAGCACCCTCCCATAGCCTCGTTCCCCCCCACTAGAGCCCTTATACTCTGGTATCCCTGATACTGTCTGATGTGTTGTCGGCACCCCCAACCATTCCGCACTACTTGTCCATCTGGTGAATCTAGTCAGCCTATCTAGAGGTCTTTGTTTTAGGAGGGTCAGCTGTTCCTCATCTAGCAGCAATCACTTGTCAATATTCCTTAAGAAAAGATTGGGGTCTGCTGTTCCTTTTCCCAGTTCTATGCTGGGTTACTCAGCACTTTGTGACTAGAAACAAAAACATCAATGAGAAATAATTGTCTAAACATTTTATATGGGCTTAAGCCTAATGTCTGGGAAGTGTAATCTTATGAACTCTTAAGAAATTATATTGGCCCCTTTCATCTTTGGTTATACTTTCCTTTTGGGTGTTTAAGGCCAAACAGTTGGCCCAGATAAACCAATTTATTTTTACTCTTAAGGTCATTTGAGGATCTGTTCCTCAGGGATCACATGGGCTTGGGAGGAGCCTGGCTCCTTTCTTTTACCAGTTCTGCCTATGTGAAGATAAGTCAAAGGTTGTGCTCGACCATGGTTGGCTTCACTTAGAAGCATGGAGGGAATGATTCCTCTATGTTGACCCTCCTTTTTGTAGACTGGACACTGGTTCAAGTCCATCTTCTGGGGTCTCCATGGCCTCCCCGAACAAGAGGACAGGTGACTCTCCAAAGTTACAGGACATTTCGAGAGATGTGCCATAGCCCCTGGAACTTGTTTGACCTTGGAGGGCCAGAAACAAAAATTTGTCCCTTTAAGTCCCTCTGACCAGATTAATATAGGCCTTAGAGTCTGGCTATTAAACATCCAACAAGGTTAGTTACACCAATCTGGTGCTTTTAATTACCATATGCTATGTAGATAGAGCTTGGGAAACATCCTTAAATAAACCTTGCTAGACATCCTTAGACTAGTTGACTAAGCTGTGACCTTAGAAATTTTAAGATTGTCTACACATTATCCTTGTCTCATCCTTGTTATACTGTAACAACCCTACACAGACCTTCATCACCTGCCCAACTTTCTCATTTCTCTGTCAATTCTGGAAATATCCCCTTTCTCCCTTACTAATACCCATTTCCTGTGGTCCTACCTCTCTTGAGCTCCTTCTTTCCCTTTATCCCCTAAGTTCCTTGTATACCCTTCCCTCCCCGCTCCCTTAAACTAACCCAATTTTTATCCATAGCGCCCTTACTAAGGCCTATTTCCTACTGTTCTTCTCTTTCAGGTTCTTTCTTTTCCTTTACCTCCTTGGTTCCTTTCCATTATCCTGGTTCCCGTAGTTATGCCTGGATACATACTCACTTATCAGGGTTTGGTTCCAGGATCCACACATGAAGGAGAACATATGTTGAGTTTTTTTCTGAGTCTGTGTTATTTCACTTAGTATAACAGTTTCTGGTTCAATCCATATACCTACAAATTTCATAATTTCATCTTTCTTTACTGCTGAGTAAAACTCCATCATATAAGTGAACCACATTTTCATTATCCACTCGTCAATTGACAGACACTTAGGTTGTTTCAATATCAGCTATTGTGAAAAGAGCAGCAACAAACATGGATGTACAAGTGTCTCTGCAATAGGATGAGTTCTTTGGGTATATGCCAAGGAGTGGTATAATTGGGTCAAATGGTAGGTTCATTAGTAGTTTTTTAAAAGTTCTACATACTGCTTTCCATAGGGGTTGAACAAATTTGCAGCCCTCCAGCCCCTTTCCCCACATCCTCGCCAACATTTGGTATCATTTATTCTCTTGATCTTAGCCAGTCTGACTGGGGTAAGATGAAATCTTACAGTGATTTTAATTTGCATTTCCCTAATTATTAGTGATGTTGAACATCTTTTAAGATGTTTCATAACCATGTTTACTTCTTCTTTTGAGAACTTTCTGTTCAGCTCCTTAGCCAATCTTTTAAATTGGGTTGCTTCTTGTCTTGATTCTCTGTTTTTTGAGTTCGTTGTATATTCTGGATATTAAACCTCTGTCAGATATGTCGCTGGTAAAGATTTTCTCACATTCTGTGGGTTTTCTGTTGACTTCCCTGGTTGCCTCCTTTGATGTACAGAAGCTTTTTAGTTTAATGAGGTCCCATTTGTTAACAAGGTGAAAGATGAGAGTCCACTTTCATTATTCTATAGGTAGAGATCCAGTTTTGCCAGCACCATTTGCTGAAGATTCTGTCATTCCTCCACTGATTGTTCTTGACCCCTTTGTCAAATATCAGGTGACTAAAATTGCATGTAGTCATATTTGGGTCTTCAGTTTTGTTCCATTGATCTACCGGTCTATTTTTGTCCCAATACAATGTTGTTTTTATGACAATAGCTCTGTAGTACAGTTTAAAATCTGTTATAGTAATCCCCCCCGGCATTGCTCTTAGTGCTCAGGGTTGCTTTGGCTATCTGACGTCTTTTGTGCTTCCATATGAATCTTAGGATGTTTTTTCCAATTCTGTGAAAAATGTCATGGAGATTTTGATTGACATTGCATTGAATCTATAAATGCCTTTTGGTAGGATGGTCATTTTCACAATATTAATTCTTTACAGTCCATGAGCATGGGAGGTCCTTCCATCTTCTGATGTCTTCCTCAGTCTCTCTCTTTAAAGATTTAAAATTTTCATTGTAGAGCTCTTTAATTTCTTTGGTCAGGTTTAGTCCAAAATACTTTGGTTTTTTTGCAGCTATTGTAAATGGGAGTGTTTCCCTGTGCTCTTTGTCTGATTGCTTGTTATTGGTATATAGCAAGGCTACAAACTTTTGTAGGTTAATTTTGTAACCTGCCACTTTACTGAATGTGTTAATAATTTCTAGGAGTTTTCTGGTGGAATTTTTGGCATCTCTTAGATATCATACTGT
>NW_008345290.1:974042-975807 GCF_000622305.1 Nannospalax galili
TGGGTCTATAGTTTTCTTTTTTGGTTGTATCTTTACCAGGCTTTGGTATGAGAGTGATGCTGGCTTCATAGAAGGAATTTGGAAGTTTTCCCTCCATTTCTATTTTTTTGAATAAATTAAGTAGTATTGGATGCAGATCTTCTTTAAATGTCTGATAGAATTCTGCTGTAAATCCATCTGGTCCTGGGCTTTTTTTAGTCAGGAGGTTTTGTATTGCTGTTTCAATTTCTTTTTGTGTTATGGGTCTGTTTAAGCTGTTAATCTCTTCTTGGTTTAGTTTTGGTGGTTCCCATGCCTTTAGATATCCATCCATTTCTTTGGGGTTTTCAAATTGAGTAGCATATAGGTTTTTAAAGTATTCCCTTATAATGTTCTGTATCTTTCTTATGTCTGTTGTGATGTTTCCCCTTTCATCTCTGATTTTGTTGATTTGGAGAGGCTCTTTCTTTCTTTTGGTTAACTGGGCTAGTGGCCTGTCAAAGAACTAGCTCTTGGATTCGTTGATTCTTTGTATTGTTTTCTTTGTTTCGATTTCATTAATTTCTGCCCTGATTTTTGTTATTTCTTCTTGTCTGCTGGGTTTGGGTTTCGTTTGTTGTTGCTTTTCAAGTGTGTTGAGTTGCAGTGTTAAGTCATTTATTTGTGTTCTTTCCGATTTTTTGATGTAGGCACTTAGAGCTATAAACTTCCCTCTAAGGACAGCTTTTAGCATGTCCCAGAGGTTTTGTTGTGTTTTATTGTCCTTTTCATTTAGTTCCACGAATACTTTTTATTTCTTAATTTCTCTTTTGACCCATTCACGATTCAGGAGAGTGTTGTTTAATCTCCATGTGTACATGTGGTGATTAGGGCTTCTTCTGGTGTTGATTGTAAGCTTTATTGCATTGTGGTCTGATAGAATGCATGGAGTTATTTCAATCTTTTTGTATTTGTTGAGGTTTGTATTGCACCCCAGTATATGGTCGATTTTGGAGAAGGTTCCATGGGGTGCTGAGTAGAAAGTATTTGGGTGGAATAGTCGGTAGATGTCTGTTAAGTCCATTTGATATATGGTATTGTTTAATTCAGATGTCTCTCTGTTAACTCTCTGCCCTGTTGCCCTATATAATGGAGACAGTGGGGTATCGAAGTCCCCACTATTAATGAGTTGGGATTAATCTGGGCCTTAAAGTCCTGTAGTATTGTTTTTGTGAAGTTGGGTGCACCAGAGTTTGGTGAATACATGTTCATGATTGTAATATTTTCTTGATTTATTGTTCCCTTGATCAGAATGAAGTGGCCCTCTTTATCTCTTCTGATTAGTTTTAGTTTAAAGTCCATTTTGTGAGATACTGGAATTGCAATGCCTGCTTTTTCCTTAGTACCATTTGCTTGGTATATTTTTTTCCATCCTCTTCACTTTGAGATAGTGTCTGTCCTTGACAGTGAGAAGAGTTTCTTGCAGACAACAAAAAGATGGGTTTTGTTTCTTAATTCATTCACATAGTCTGTGTCTTTTGACTGGGGAGTTCAGTCCATTAATATTTAATGTTATTAATGAAAGATGAGTATTGAATCCTGTCATTTTTATTTCTGTTTGCATTCTTGATATAGCTGTACTTTTCCACAATTGTACCTTCATTGAATTTCTTTCCGCAATCCCTTGGATATAGTCATTCTTTTCTTCAGCTCTTTGTATTGCTTCCAGAACTCTCTGAAGGGCTGGTTTTGTGGACATGAATTCCTTCAGCCTATTTATGTCATGGAAGATTTTTCTTTCCCCTTT
>NW_008345290.1:976017-976426 GCF_000622305.1 Nannospalax galili
TAGTGTTTTTTTCTGTGATGTGCCGTGGAGAGTTTCTTTTCTGGTCCTGTCTGTTTGGTGTTCTATATGCTTTTTGTGTTTGTATGGGCATGTCTTTCTTTAATTTGGGGAAATTTTCTTCCACGATTCTGTTGAAGATCTGGTCCATGCCATTATCTTGGGATTCTTCTCCTTCCTGTATGCCTATGAGCCATAAGTTTTGTCTTTTTATGGTGTCACACAATTCCTGCATATTCCATTCTTGTGATTTCTTAAATTTTTCATAATCTTTACTTGAGTGGTCTAGTTCGTCCACTTTAACTTCCCGTCTTGATACTCTGTTTTCCATTACATTCATCCTATTGGTGAGGCTTTCTCTTCTCGTTTCTAATTGGCTTACTGAGTGTTTCACTTCCTTCTTCATTTCAGC
>NW_008345290.1:976551-979389 GCF_000622305.1 Nannospalax galili
TTTTTCATGTTATTATTTTTTCTCTGTGATTTTGACATGTGAATTTGTTTTATTGTTTCTGATTCTTGTGAGACTCAAGCCTTCAAGTTTAGGTCTGCTTCTTTTTGTAAACTTTTTGTGTCTTTGTGGTTTACTTTTGGGGCGTGAAAAGCTGGTTCTTCTCAGCTTCCGGTTCTCTCTTTTGATTTTATTTTGGAACAGCCAGATTGCTTTTGTCATCAGGAGTCCCCACAGTGGCCCATGTCATATGAGAATCAGATGCTTTCAGGCTTTCTCCTAAGGTCTGGATTCTTTCCGGAAAGATTTTGGCCTCAGGAATTTGGGGGTTGGACTGGCCTCAGAGCCAGGCCCAGGAAAGATGCTGCTCTAGGGCAGCTGTTAGCCATGCCACCCAGAGATGCAAAGGAAGATGGGGCCGGAAGTGGTCCCAAGGGCTCCTGGGGACTGCACTGAGGCGGTGGGTTGGTCTGGATGCAAAGGATCAGGAAGCAGTGGTGGTTCCCAAGGTGTCTGGAGTGCCAAGACAAGGAATGGGACAGTCCCCAGGCTAGGAGGAGCAAAGGGCTGGGTTGGGGAGATGGGAGGATGAATGAGGCTGGGGGTCGTGCATGCCCAGAGAAGCAGAGGGAGGTAAGGGCTGGACTTTTTTTTTTTCCTATTTTTGTTCTTCCCGTGAAGAACATTTTTGTTCTGCCATAGATGCTGTAAACAGCATCTCTTTATATATATATATATATCCTAAAATATTTTGTCCAAAGTTTATGACCCTCAAAATAATATTTTACAAATCGTACTTTATTTTATCATTATTTTTAGATATTACAGGTTTCTTCAAAAACAGATTGGCTCTCTTCTAGAACACATCCTCCTACTTGATAATTGCTATTCTACTTTCAGATATAGTGCAATCATTTTATTAATGACTTCCTTCACTGTTCTTTTTGATGCTGTAGATTTACCCCCCATACACATACACACATCCCTTTACTATTATTTTAATGGATGTCTGAGTGAGGAGACAGTCAGGCATGATCATGGTGTCATCGTAAACCATAAGGAATTGCATTTACCTTTCTTGTTAATTGGAAAATTGTACATAAATAGGCCAAGTGATTATTTGTATATAATATGGATGTTATAGATGTGTGCGCATCATGTGTTTATGTGTTAGTATATCTTACCTTTGTAAATATTTTATTGTGGATATGTTTATAATTTATTAGACTATTTTACTTGCTGGCAACATTGTTCCAAGCAATAGTCAGTCTACAGATAATTTCTGATTAGTGTTACAAGGAGGCTACATCTTCAGCCACACCTCTTGATTCTTTTTCACGAGCTAAGAAAAAGCCTAGAGAACCTCCTAAAGAGTTCTTGACAAAGAATCTGGTTTTTTTTTTTTTTTTTTTTTTTTTTTAATGATATTTTATGGGGCTTGAGAGATGGCTCAGCAGTTAAGAACACTGACTGTTCTTGCAGGAGACCTGGGTTCGACCCCAGCACCCACATGGCAGCTAACAACTGTCTATAACTCCAGTTCCAGAGGATCTGACAGCCTCCTGTCCTCCACTGACATTGCACAACACAGGTGCACTTCCATGCAGGCAGTGCACGCATACACATAAAATAAAAATAATTTTTTAAAAGTATATTTTATGATATATGACAACTTAAAAGTATTTTATTCAAGATATAATTTCATATAAAGTTGTACCCATTTATATAAGTACTTATTAAACTTAAATGGAAATGAAAGATTGGTAGTAAAATTCCCATGTTTTTATGAACTAAGTAAAAGTATTAGTGGATGAAATAAATGAGATCAGAAACTCTGGATTCATTAATACCTTCCCTCAGAATTGTTACACAACTACTTCTGTTAGTATGTAAAATGGTCAGAACTGTTCCTGAGACTTGGCTGCCAGTTAGATGTCAGCCAGATAGGCTGGTACACACCTTTAAGCCCGGCACTCAGGAGGCAGAGGCAGGTGGAACTCTTATGAGATTGCGGCCAGACTGGTCTACATAGTGAGTTCCAGGCCAGCTGGGGCTACAGAGAGATCCTGTCTCAGAAAGAAAAAAAGAAAAGAATCAATCTCTCTGCAGCCTGTCACTCCCTTTGATCCCATTAAAAACTCTGGGTAGAGTTTTCTTGTTTTCCTATCATCTAAACAGTGATAGTTAAAAGTAGATCATAGTGGGCAATTGAGGCATGAAATCAAACTTGAATGAATGCAGGCAAGTTTCATATTTTTCTGCCTGCTTTGTCTCCCAGGGTACTGCTTAGCAGGTACAGGCAGCAAACAATAGTAAGAATTCCCCATATATAGCCAGAAAGGTAAGAAAAGGAATCCCTGTGCTCCCAGACAAAGCCCATCTGAAGACTGTACTACAATAGTGACAGCACAGGCACCAAAAAATCTTTAAAATGCTCATCTCTAACCAGAGAATCCAAGAAGTGGAGCTATGTTTTCATGGAATCTGGAGGAAATCTTAATTTTTCTCATGCTACTTAAACTATGGTCCTAACTAGATAGTACAGGAGACCTCAGAACCTTGGCTTTGTGACTGGAGGACTCATAGAAAGAGACAGCTTGTGGGTTGGAAATGTGGAGGAATTATTGGAAAAGAGGTAAAAGTTTATCACTAATGCTGTGTGTGGAAGAGAAGAAATACTGAGCTCAATCCTGAGCTGCACATGTATAGGACAGACATAGAATGATAGCAGATCCTCAATAATTGATCTGTCTTAACAACCACCACCTAATTCTCTTATGTCCTTTTACCCACAAAACTAACAACGTGTGTGTGTGTGTGTGTGTGTGTGTGTGTGTGTGT
>NW_008345290.1:979549-983236 GCF_000622305.1 Nannospalax galili
GTGATATGTCTTAAAAACCACCACATAATGCTTTTATGTCTTTTCACCCACAAAAAAAACAACGTGTGTGTGTGTGTGTGTGTGTGTGTGTGTGTGTGTGTGTATACATGTATGTACATTAAGTGTGCAAGTGTGTGCACCAGTGCATGGACATGCAGAGACCAGAAGACATCAAGTATCTCCTTCAGTCACTCTGGGCCCTTACTGCCTTGAGACCTGAGGCAAGGTCTCTCACTGAACTGTAAGCTGGCAGCCTGGCTGTTTAAGCTCCACTTTGGCTAGGCTGGCTGGCCAGCCAGTGAACAAGCTTCCAGGATCCACCTGTCTCTACTCTCCAGTGCAGAGGTTACAAGCATGCACAGCCATGCCCATCTTTTTTACCTAAGTACTTGGGAGTTGAGCACAGGTTCTCATGCTTGCATAGCAAGCACTCTCACCCCGAGCCATCTCCCCAACTCCAGAATAATACCTTTAAAAAAGGAATTAATACTGAAACTCAGAAATTCAAAGTGGCATTGAACTTTTTAGTCTGAATTTAAATGGAGTAATTGCTAACACAAAAATATTTTCTAGAACATTTTAAAGGACTCAGTCTCTACAATATAACATCTAAAATGTCCAGAATACAATCCAAAATTGCTAAACACATGAACCAAATAAGGCTGTTTCTTAAGGGAGAGAACAGATGCCAAGACATCCAGATTCAAGGATTTAATCAGACAAAACAGTTACCATGATCCATGGCAAACGTAGTTGAAATGGGTGGAAAGACAGAAGTTTTTAATCAGAGAAATTGAAGCTATGGAAAATAAACTAAATGGAAATTATTGAAAAAGTACAATATTCAAAATAAAACATTTGCCAAATGCTCTATAGCTAAATGCAAATAAACAGAGAAAAGAGTCAGTGCAGGTGAAGATGGAGCACTAGAAATTATGAAGTTTGAAAGATAGAAGAAGATTGGGGCAGCAGAAAATGAACCTAACCTCAGAGACCTGTGGACAGTAATAGAAGTTCTAAAATTTGTGTCATTGGTCTTCTAGAATGAAGGAGAAAAAGATTGACAAAAGAAAAAAAATTGAAACTATAATGATCAAGATTCCCCACACTGGGTATAAATTAGAGATTCAAGAGATCCAAGAAGCTCCCCAAATCCCAGATAGGTGCTAAAAGAAAATAATGTCCAGATCTTTCTCCTGATTGCTCTGTTGGAAGTCATAGGTAAAGTTAAGAATCTTGGAAGGCACCAAAAGAAAATGGTGTATTTATGTGTATGAGGAAACCAAAGTTTGAGTGATGGCAGACATCTAAACCTGGGAGGCAAGTGAAAAGGATCTGCCAACTCATTATTATTGTATTCAACAAAGATAACCTTACTATCAAAAGCAAAATGCAGGCATATTTCACTGCCCATGGTGGCATATACCTGTAATCCAAGCACTCATGAAGCTGAGCCGGAAGATTCTGAGTTTAAAGGCAGCCTGGGCTACCTAGTAAATTCCAGGCCAACCATAGTTACATAGTGAAAGCCTTGTGGAGGACTGGGAGGGGCTGTGTATGTAGTATATGTACACATGTGTGTGTGCACATATGCAGGGGCCAGAGGAGGACATCTAGTATCTTCCTCTATCACTCTCCACTTTATTCCATTGAGGTAGGGTCTCTCCCTAAACCTGGAGCTCGTGTTTTTCTAATGAGGCTGAAGCTAGCAGCCAGCAGGCCCCAGCTATCTTCTTGTCTCTTCCTCTGCAGTGCTGAAGTTACTGGCTTGTGTGAGACCATGCTTGTTACATGGGTGCTGGGATGTGAACTCAGGTCCTCCTGGTTGAATAGCAAGCACTCTTTTTTATACTATTTTATTATTTTTGTTTCACGTATATGAATGTTTTGTGTGTATGTTAAGTGCACCCGTGTCCTGCAAAGCCCACAGGGTCAGAAGAGGGTGTCAGATTCCCCTGGAACTGGAGTTAAGAACAGTTATTAGCCACCATGTGGGTGCTGGGAACTGAACCCAGGTCCTCTGTAAGAGCAGCCAGTGCTCTTGACAGTGCCAAGCCATCTCTTCAGTCCCTGAACAGCAAGTATAACCACTGAAACATCTTTCTAACCTGAGACTTTTTGTTGTTGTTGTTTTTAAGATGAAGTCTAGGAATTTTGATGTTTGCTTTAAAAAAAATACTAAAAAGTTCTTTGTGGTTAAAAAAAAATAGTATGTTACTAGAAAGAAACTTGAACTGAAGGAAGAACAAATTGTAAAAAATTTGAAATTTAAAAAAATTGCTTTCATATCAGTCCTATACCTGATAAAGTTGTTATTTACTGTTTCTATACATGAGCATGATAAAAAATATTTTGAAGTAAAAAAAGTAAAAAGGAAACAGAAGAATGAAAACTGAAGGCAGAAAGTGAAAACAGCTCTGCAGCCCAGGCCGGCCTGTAACTTGTTTTCTTCAGCCTCCTGACTGCTGAGTTAAGACATGGAAATTAGACAGCACATTCATGAGTTGTCCATGGGCCAAGAGGAAGTCTCAGGGAAATTAGAAAATATCCTCAGATACCATTATCATATAGCTTGTAAGATGTAGGTGAAACAGTGATTAAGAATAAATTTGTAATGTTAAGTACTCTTTTTTTTCCAGTCAATAATTTTTTTTTGTCTTTTTGAGAAACAAAAAATGAAGAGTTCTAAAATGAGAAGTTAAGAAATAACTGAATAAATTAGTTTATCTGGGCCAATTGTAGGGTCTTAAACACCCCAAAGGAAAGTATAACCAAAGATAAATGGGGTCAATATAATTTTTTAAGAGTCCATATGTATAGCTAAAGGCTACATAACAAGAAACAGTGTCAGACAGGAGATACTTTCCTTTGAGTTACTGGCCAGGGTGGCCCAAATGACTCCCAGAAAAGAGATATATCCTTGTTCTGGAAATTGTTAGTGAATATGTTAAAGCTGTAATGAAATGCTTCTTCTAACCATGTGGTTAGTAAATAAAAAGTAATAATTAAAAATAAAAAAAGAAAGAAATAGGAACTGGAGAGATGGCTCAGCAGTTAAAAATACTGACTGTTATTGCAGAAGACCTGGGTTCAAATCCCAGCACCCACATGGCAGCTAACAACCGTCTGTAACTCCAGTCCCAGGGGAGCCTACAAGAAGAGGCCTCTTCTGTCCTCCGCAGGCATTGCACGACAAGGGTGCACTTATCTACATGCAGGTGTAACACTTGTACACATAAAATAAAAATAATAAATAAAATATTTTTTAAAATATTTAAAGAAATAATAAAAATAAGAGTGAAAAAAACTCAAAATAGGAAAATAATATAGATAAATCACTCAAACCAAGATCAGTGGTTGGGAGTTTGTGCTGTCAGGGATGGAACTCAAGGCTGCATGCATGCTAGGCAAGCACTCTACCTGAACTGCATTATACCCAGCCCATTCATCCTCAGATCTGATTTGCTAAAAAGGTAAAACTGATAAGTATCCAGTCAGATTGACCAAGAAAATTTAAGTTAAAAAAAAAAAAAGAAAGAAAGAAGCCAGGTGTGGCGGCACACAGCTTTAATCTCAGCACTCGGGAGGCAGAGGCAGGCGAATCTCTGTGAGTTCAAGGCCAGCCTGGTCTACATAGTGAGTTCCAGGACAGCTGGGGCTACAGGGAGACCCTGTCTCAAAAAGACC
>NW_008345290.1:983256-1006680 GCF_000622305.1 Nannospalax galili
AAAAACTAGATAATGAGAGTAGTCCTGTGTCTGTTAAAGAAACTGAAATTGCCAATAAAACTTTGAAGAAAGAAATCCCTGGGTCCAGATGACTTCATTGTCAAATTATACCATATAAGGAAGAAATAATGCTATATATACTGTCTAATTAATGAGTGAACACTTCCCAACTCATTGCAGGAGGCCCATATTGTCATAATAAATCCAAACAAAGACATCTCTAGAGAAAAAAATGCTACAGATCAGTATCGTGTTGATCATATTAGCAACCAAAACCCAGCAACTTGTGCAGAAGATAATGCAGTAGAACTAAGATTGATTCCAGCCTTCAAAGTCCGAACATTTGAAAATCCACCAAGCGATGTGATTCACCATAGTAATGATGAAAGAAGAAAATTTCAAATAAATGATACAGTAAACATTTGGCAAGATTCTATTTTTACAAAACTATCATAAAACTGAATTGAAAAGAACAACACAAATTTAGCAGCTTAAAATAGTATTCTTATTTTATAGTTTCATTAGGTCACAAATCCCAGGGCCTGCTTAGGTTCTCAAAGACCTTGAATCAGAGTGCAGCAGGGCTACACCAACTTCCTAAGGCTCTGGGAAGGAATCTGCTTCCAAACTCGTTCAAAATGTCAGCTCCTTGCTGTTGAGTTGGGTTCCTGCTTTCTTGCTGGTTGTCATTTGTGAGCAAGTGTTTGCTCTCCAGCATTGCCCATATTTCTTCTCATATTTGCCGTGTTACGCCTTCTAGCAGCTCTGGTTAGGGCCCTCTCACACTACAGAAGGTTTTCTTGAACAGCCCATATGATTAAATTGGACCCACCTAAGACAATTCAGAATAGTTTCCCTCTATTAAGTTCTATAACCTGTTTAAAGCTGCAAAGCCCCTGTTAACTCTGTATCAGTTACAGCATCCAGGGATCTGGCCATGCACATCTTTGTAGGGTCATTCTGCCTACCAGAGTAGCCAGTATCAACAGATTGGATAATTAGCTTTAATTAGAAAAAGTAATCATGAATTGTGGAGAAACATATATTGAAATACTTTAAATAATTTGACTATAAAATTATATCATCTATAGTTAATGTAAGCATTTTTTTGTATCCTTGAAGCAACACTGATCATACATGCTGAAGGTAATTATTTGAAACAACAGAAAGAGCTTCTCTCTGGAAGAGGATAATGAAATGAATGAGTCATTTCTCTAGTGAAAGTGTAATTGTACAATATAATCTGAATATTTGAGAGTCTAGCCAGCTGCCTTGTTTCTTGAAGTAATTTGATACCCACACTTTCCTGTAGACAGGCTAAAAAGTCCACACTAAACTTGTCACCTTTGTTTTGGACTTATTTGTTTATCACCAAGTAGCTGCAGGCTAGAATTTGTGGTTATTTTGTTGTTGTTTTGGTCTTTTTGAGACAGGGTCTCTCTGTAGCCCCAGCTGGCATGGTACTCACTATGTAGACCAGGCTGGCCTTGAACTCACAGAGATTCACCTCCCTCTGCCTCCCAAGTGCTGTTATCAAAGGCATGCGCCACCACGCCTGGCTGAATTTGTGTATTTTTTAATTGGCGTGCTAGATCTACTTGCCCACAAATACTGCAAAGAGATTGGAAGTTCCTTAAAGTCAGAGATTCTCAGTTTTTCCTGCCACCAGTGCCTAGCATAGATTGTTTTACACATATTTTCTAGAAAATGATCAAGTTTATGAACATTATAATTAATAAATATTTGTTAGACAGCCTCTGTGTAAAAATCGATCTCCAGCTGTGGACTTAGAGAAGGACCCCATGCCTTAGGCCATCACTACTTGGTCTGTGATAAATCAGACCTTTGGTTGTTATAAAATCATGGCAGTCTGCAGTTGCACTGTGGTGATATAGCATGAAGCCCAGACTATAAATTAGGTGTCTTAAGTCTTACTTTGTTACATGAATAAACAGTGGGACTTCCAGTCAACTTAATTTCTGAGCCTCAGTTTACCTATCTGTAAAATGAAAACATTAAACAAGATCTTCAGGATTTCTTCAGCTTGAAAATATATATAAACTGAGAAATTTTCTTTTAAAATAAAATGGGAAAATTGAAGCTGGGCATGGTGGTGCATGCCTTTAATCCCAGCACTCAGGAGGCAGAAGCAAGTGGATCTCTGAGTTCAAGGCCAGCCTGGTCTACATAGTGAGTTCAGACCAGCAGGGCCTACAGGGAGACCCTGTTTCAAAAAGACAAATAAATAAAATGGGAAAATTGAAGATCTAGGAACTTCAAGATTATCGATTGTATTTAATTTTTCACAATTGCTAAGTTTCAACATTCATAATTTTTAAAGTTCCATTTTTTCAGAAATTTGCTTGCTTTTATTTTGAATGCTTCTGAGAATTTTTTCCAATGCATTTATTTAGCCTTTAAATTTTCAACATGATGGCGAAAAAAATTTATATTGTAAATGCAAGCATAATTAAAGGGAGATCTGATGTGGACAAACTTGAACTTACAGATTTTCTCTTCATAAGTCAGAAGCAGGGCAAGAAAAAAAAGATCAGCCACTTGAATTTGTATATTATCTAAGTTCTGTTGTCATACTAGGAAAACAGCATTTCACTATCATAACAATTGTGGGAGGAAAGACTAAGCTGATAAGTTACCCTTTGTAAACATCAGGTAACAGTTAACCAAGTTTTCATGTGCTGTATCCATTATACCTAAAGATAAAAGGACTTTTTTCTCTTTTTAGTTAGTATTTAATTTTTACTCCAAAGTATATATGTAGTTCCAGTTAGAACTATCTTATATTTTTGGAGAAACGTATTTAAGGATCAAAATCGCACTATTCTGTGAAAGCTTAAAGCTGTATTTGATTTGAGATGTACTATATTCCTGACTCCCATTTTTGCCTTATAAAAAACTCAGTATACTATTAAATTCTTAAAGTAGTTTCTAAGATACATCATACCTTTCACAGTTAGAAGTGAGACCCAACTACCAGTTTTAAAGTAGTGCAGGCAGAGCCTTGAACATTATTTTGTTCAAGTTGCCAGAGATTTTCAAGTACTCATTTATAGGAATCCTCTTACTTTGTGGACGGAGAAATTGAGGTTTAGGGTGGCTATTTGACTTGTCCCAGCTTTTATTTCCAGTTCGTGGCAAAACCAGAACTTTGAAAACTCAAGTTGTTTAGTGTCAGCCACATGGGTTGCTTTTTTTGCATTGTTTGCTTGACAGCATTTCTTTAAAACAGAAAGGGTTAGTAGTTGATAGTTAATGGTAGAGGGTGTACCTAGCATGAATAAAGACCCTAAGTTTGGTCCCTAGCAGCAAAAAAACGGGGAAAAATTGCTGTGTACCGCCTGAACTAAGAAAAAAAAAAAAATCATACCTTAGAAAAAGTGTGATATGCCCAGAAGAGAAATAGTCAAAAATAATAGTTGATTTAATTAAAGTGTATATAACTTCATTTACTTTTATGTTTACAGGAGAGAAGAGATTTGAATGTCCAGAATGTTCTAAAAGGTTTATGCGGAGTGATCATCTTTCCAAGCATGTCAAAACACACCAGAATAAGAAAGGAGGTGGGACAGCTCTTGCCATTGTTACCTCGGGAGAACTGGACTCATCTGTCACAGAGGTGCTTGGCTCCCCACGAATTGTCACAGTTGCAGCCATTTCTCAAGATTCGAATCCAGCAACACCCAATGTTTCAACAAACATGGAAGAATTCTGAAAAGTTACTTATAACAGAGACCTCTAGTGCTGCACTTACGTTTACACATCTTTGAAAATCTGGAAATGGGCTGGTCAAGTGGATTACAGAGTAGGAAATCATGTTTCATTCTTGGCTTCTTTAAGTATTCCAGGGTCTTGGTTCAACACATGAAGTGTTGAATATTTAAAAAAAAAAATAGGAAAAGAAAACAAATATACTGGAAACAGAAAAGTATTTCCTCCATGCTCTTAGTTGTAGTTATTTGGAAATATATCACACAACCTTTAAAGAGAATCTCCCCCTCCTTTAACATCATCATGTGTTAACATGTTTAAAGAGAGACCTCACAAGTTTGCAGGCTGGACCTTCACTGGGCTTACTTTGTTTGGAAATACTTTGTTATAAATTCAGTCAGTAATAACTTACATGTATTTCTTTTTCTCTATAGCACAGAAAACAGATAGTTAGCTGATAATGCAGATAATAATGTATTTCCTTAGCTTGATATTTGGAAAAATCACTTCAAAATGGTTTTGGCCGTCTTTTCTAAATACTAAAAATTCTTCAAAAGTTAAATTAGGTAAGTTCCCAAACAGTAATCTGAGATGTACCTCAGATCTTTATTACCACTACATTATAGTAGTGTGTATGCAGACAATCAGTGAAACTCAATTACTGTCTCCACTTTGGAGACTTAGGAGGAACTTAGAGCTAAATCTTAGGTTAAATTTTAGATTTGAAACCTTAGGAAAATGCGGGGAAACAAAATTGATAGAACAGAACTCATGATAGCTTCAGAAAAATAAAATGAAGTTAACACAAGATGTTTTAAAGTTAGGATAACTGTGTTCCTAACCCTATGTTGAACTACAAAATTTCATTTTAAATGTTTATATTGGAAATATTTGCATAGATTCCAGATCTGTGTGAGTTCATATTCTGTAAATATGAGTTATGTTGACAATGTGCAGAATTCTTTATGTTTTGACTTGGTAGCCAAAGAAAGAATTATTATACTTTTTCAAGGCCATCAGAAAAGTATTTTCAGTACATCATAATTTTGTTTTCCTTTACTAAAAATTGGCCAATCCCATTTTATTTCTAGTACTGTGTTAGAAGGTTAATTAGGAATTTATATCACAGTGATGTCTTTATGTTGTATTGATAACAGAATTTTCCCTAAAAATCTAGACGGCCTAGCAAATATATAATAGATATGATATTATGAAGCAAAAATTATTTTTGGAAAACCAGAATATGTTTGAGTCAAATAGTGACTGAAAATATATTTCATTGTTTATGCAAGAATCTTAGAGAGAATGTCTTATTAGGAAAGGTGGCCAAACGTTTCATATGAAAAATAATTGGGTTATTCTAATAGATTAAAGATTAGTAAGACACTTCACGTTTTTCAAAAGTCTTTACACAGAGTCATAACTATTGAAATTGACCATTTGGAAACTAAAGTTTTTACCTACTTGATTTATTAATACCATTGGTTTGGGGACTGTTTGAATATGTTTTCTTGTGCATTCTTTATTGTTTCAGGAAAAGTACTACTCATGCGAATTCTCTTCCAAAATCGTGATGTTTCTTGTATTTTTGATGGAGAGATACTGTAATGATCACTGTTTACACTATGTACACTTTAGGCCAGCCCTTTGTAGCGTTATATAAAACTGAAGGCCTTTTGTGCTTTCAGTTTGTATAAAAAAGCTTTGAGATTAAAGGAAAAAAAATTTTTACACTGTGGTTATAAATTTCAAGTTTCTTAAAGCTTTTGTAGACTTGTAACAAAGTCTTTAAATTTTAGTTGGATTTTGTAAATTGTTTTGTATATTTTATTTAATGTACTCTGAACAACTGATGTATCTGGCTTTAAAACATCAGAATCAGTTTGTTTTGTTTGGTACAGAGGAGCATTTGGTAGTGTTAATTTTAATTTTATTATATAGAAGCTGAAACATCAAATATATATTTTATCTATCATGCTACACAATCAGTGCTATAAATTTTTTTATGCAAAGAAACTTTCTTAATGTTGTAATCATGTTTCCTCCAAGCGATGCTTTCTGTTGACACCAAGTATGAGCACTCTGCATCATTATTCCACGAGCCAGGTTCAATGCAAACCTATGTATGCTCATCAGAAGTAGAAGTTATTTTTAATCATCAATGAGGCCTATTAGCAATTTAGCAAATTGAATCTGGATAAGTTTGTAGTGCATAAAATAATGTGTTAGCAGGCACATTTCATCCCTGAAATTAGAAATATTTTGACAGTCTGTTCTGCATACCATTCTGAGTCCACTTTTCTGTCTTCTAACAATCGTAAATTTCAGTGTCCTTTATTTGACTCAGTGGGATATAGCTGTAATAGGGCACAGATGTGCAGTAGAGTCTTGTTTAATGGCAATTCACTGCTCATTCCCTTTGCCACCGTTATGAAACTTTTCTTTGTTGTAATTATCAGTGCAAAGCTATATATTTATCATGGTAGAACTCCAGTGTTAGAATAGTTTCTTCTCACAGTATACTTTCTTTGGTTAGGTTTGTGTATGTGTTGCTGATAACATTGGAACTTGATGTTAAGTCATTATTTATCACACTCATGAGAGCAGTAATAAAATGTGTAATCTAGGAGAAAAAGTTAATTTGTCAAACTTAGATAAGCATGGTGTTTAGGTCCTATTTTTCAATTTTATAACTGTTTTATTGCAACAATATTTGTATTTAAGTCTCCATTTTAATGCCTTGTGATGTTTTTTTTTATGCATGTCACTAAGTTGTCATCCCACATAAATTGATGTGCAGCATAGGGTATTAAATCTACATAATGATTTTAAAACAGAAATAGTTGATGGTAAAATGTAAATGTTTTGCAAAAATTCCTTATAAAAAGTTTCGTAGTAACATTTCACTTGTAAATTTTTTGTAAAAAAGAAAATGGGGGAAAAAAAGATGAATCCAGAAAAATACTTGTTTCCCATATCCTAGAATTTAGACAATTACTCTGCCAGCAAAGCCTCTGGGGCTGTAATTGACATTTTTACAGTGATGATTTGTATGAAATTTGTTTTTTGTGGATTTGGAAATAAAATCATGTACAAGTTGTTGCCTGCAATAACAATTGCAAGTAACCTATTAAAAATCCCCTTGGGTTTAACATGTTTCATTTATGTATACTATAAAGCAGCAATAAATTGTTTAAACTATCAGCCTTCTCACCACGATGAACACTGAAAAGTTGAATGCCTCTCACTAGAAAACATATTAGCAACCCTTTTTCTAAAAAAAATTATTTATTTAATAACCACATACTGAGAAGAAGCATTTCATTACAACAGCATTGACATATAGTCAATAACGATTTCCAGAGCTAAGATACATCTCTTTCAAAATTGGCTGTAAATTTTTAGGTTTACAGTTGAATTATTATTTATACAATATTGTACTCAGTATACACCCTATAAGACATAAAATTAAATGAGGTTTTAACTTTAAAAAAAAGGTTTCTATTTCATTATTAAAATACACAGTTTCAGCCGGCTGTGGTGGCGCACACTTTTAATCCCAGCACTCAGAAGGCAGAGGCAGGTGTATCTCTGTGAGTTCAAGGCCAGCCTGGTCTACATAGGTCCAGGACAGCTGGGGCTGCAGGGAGACCCTGTCTCAAAAAGACAAAAAATAAATAAATACACAGTTTCATACAGAAACATTCATTTTTAATGCAATTGACATTAAGATGTTTGCACATGCATTTCTAATCTCTATATATCTGATTATTACTAGTCACAGTCAGTTACTTTTTACTTTCTGTGGCATCTGAGCATGCATAGAAAGCTGTCAAGTAGATTTCAATGGTAATGTTTTTCACAGCTAGTTATTAAGGAGCAAATTTTTATGCTTTGAAGAATTATTTTTTTCTAATCATTTTTTTTTTTAGCAACCCTTCTTAATCCTGGTATTAAGAGCCAGTCAACATTTCTCTGAACATACCAACAAAGAATACCAATTTAAATTGCATGTTAAATTGTGAACATTGCTGTAGACATTTATGGAAATAAATTTTGATTTAGAGACACTTTTTACTTAAATATTTTTAGGCAATAATAAGCCAGAGCTGTCTTTCCCTTCTGACAGAGACGGGCACATTCCTGAAGAACCTGACTTACATAATGAATACATAGTGGTACAACTTCAGTGAATGTTATTTCTAGGCCTTCAGATATAGCAGTATAGCAGAATGCTAAGTGGAAAGAGAAACTGCCATGAGATTCAGGCGGTCTGTACATCTGTAGTAAGTAGGGTTGTGTGATGCATGGATACATAGCTTGTACAGCAAAGCCCTAAAAGCCCCAATGGCTATAACATATGTACACGCATTATGTCCTAACCATGGCTGAACCAAGAAACAGTTAAATTTATGCTACTTTGCCAAATAAGAAATAAATTTATCAAAAGATTTTCTGTCAAAAGTAAAGGTGTCGTCTTGACCCTACTTCTTAATTATGCATAGTTCTTATTCCTGCCCTAGATCCTCCTTTATTTAAACCTAAAATTCATGTCAGTCCCTCAGAGATGAACTCGGGGTCACTGGGCCTCTTCATCTGTTCCCTTACCAGTATGCACTGATTAAATTTCTACCTTTCGTCCCCCCCCCCAAGATATGTATTTCAATTACCTGAAAGATTTACATTTTTAACATCAGGGTAGCACTGCATAAAAGGAGATAATGAAACTCAAAGCCCGAAAATTTCTTTCTTTAATACAGCAGTGCTCTGGTTTTTGAACTAGGATTTGCAGCCACATGAACAAGAATGAATTTTTGAAATTCACTCTCGTAGTTACTACATGAACCTATTTGCTGTAATTAGGAAGGCTCAAACAGTGGATACAGCCACTCTCCTGTAATGTCTGGTTAGTTGCCATTTTTGAAGATGACTTTGAAGTCATGGAAAAATTGTTAGGTACAAACTTGTTTCTATTTAGAAGTTTGAGTGCTTAATTATAGGCAAGACTTAAGATGCCAGCAAGAAATGTGGAACTCTTTATTTCGCAATCAACTTAACAAATCGGGATTACTTTCCATGTAGTAATGCCCACATAATATACTCACAATCAATTTGCAATTGTGTAGCAGGTTTTTTTTTTTTTTTTTTTTTTTTTTTTTTTTTTTTTTGGTTTTTTTTTTTTTTTTTTTTTTTTTTTTTTTTTCATGTTTTTTTCCTTGAACTCACAGAGATCCACCTGCCTCTGCCTCCCGAGTGCTGGGATTAAAGGCGTGCGCCATCACTAAATCGAGTATTTCCAGTCTTCTAGGGTTTGTGGTTAGTGCAGCCCTGGGTGCTGCTCTTTGTAGCAGGTGGCAACAAAATAATTTAGTTATCTCAAGTGGAAAGAGTAGAAGGATACAAAGAAGGGAGAGAAGGAAAAGGAAGGAGCACAAAGACCTGTTTGTAATGCGGTCTGACTCCATGGTGATAGCAAAGCATTTGGAAAAAGAGCATCAACTGGGAGTCCCAGGTGTTCTGACTGGCCCCTGGTCCACTCATTATGTGCAAAAGGCTGGATAAATGATTCTGCATCTCTTCCTCACTTGCAAAATTGTTATTGATACCACATACCATTGATAAGTACAGCAAACACCTGATAAGTAGCAACAGTCCCAGTAGTTGACCTCATCTGTTAATTATAAGTTGACTTAAAGGGGTTATCTTATTTTCTCCAGGCTGTAATGCCAAAATAGCATGAACTGGGTAGCTTATAAACAGTAGAAATGTCTAAGGTCAGGGTTCAGTGTCTGGTGAGTTCCTGGTTCATGTGTTCCCTGGACAAGCTTCACGTGGTAGAAAGGGACAACGTAGCTTTCGGGGGGCCCTTTTCCAAGGTCAGTGCCATTCTGAGGACACTGCTTTTACGATTATGGAGATACCCTTTCTTCTATCACAGTGGTAATTAGATTTCAACATAGGAATTTGGGGTGGCACAAACATTCAGACCCAGCAGGGAGCAATGAAGAGTTCCCAAGACAGATGGTGAAATGCTTAGAAAAAGAGCAGCAATACCTTGAAACGTTAACTCAAAATTGCATGAAAAGAAAGGACATTTCAGTGGGTATTCCCTCATTTCAACCATGTTTTTCTCAATCTGCAAACCAGTTTGGGGTATTTTACCTCAAAATTTTATGATAGCAGTCTCTGAAGCACCCGGACCCTCGTGCCTGTAAGAACAGAACAGACTGTGAAGATCGCGAAGCACATTGAGACCACTTCTCCAGGGAGGAGCCAAAGCTCAGGCTACAGCCGGCCAAGCTGAGATGGCCAGGTTTAAAAGACAGAAAACTCATCTGGGAGCTGAGATCAAATTAGCAAAGTGCAGGAGGCAGGAAGAAATTAAAACTTGCACATTTGTCTCAAGCAACAGTTCATCTTTGAATCATATCTTTCTAGGTGGTTGGCTTGGTTTAAATTGTGTTATTTATTACCCTGCCATGAAATGAGGTCTAATACATATCTTATTTATAGTAGTATTTTTGTGATGTGGAAGCTATAATAAAGTTATATTTTCTGCTGGTAAAATTGTTCTAGCTTGTATAATTTTATGCTGGAATTAAATGCATGAGTAATTCACGGTGCTACGTAAAGGGCATTGTGATTTCTAAGTATCTGGTCACCTGACAAGTTTGAAAACCACTATTGAGGAAAATACTGTAAAGGCAAAGATGCTAACTTAAAAAAAAAGATTCTCATTCAATCCAATAACAGTGTAAATGGTTACACCTTTAACAACCATTTGATGTCTTCACAGCCTTCTTTACATTAGCTTATTCTTTGTGTGTTTGCTGGTGTGTTCTATTTCTAATGATGGTTTGTAAGAATTAGGTTTATGAATTACTGTGGTTTTGTATTAGCATTGCTTCCTCTTTAATTACATGGACAGAAAAATAACATTGTTTGAAAATTAAGTCCCATTTTGATGATCATATATTATTTAAAGAACCCAAGTTGTTCTATTATTGTTTCTTATTTGGCTTTGTTTTCCACAATATTGTGGATACTAATTTGTACTGAAAATCCGTGTAAGTATGTCCACTAATTAGTAGCTGGAAGTATTTTCCTCTTGTATCCAATTGTGAACAAAAACTTTAACTTAAGAAGAAATGAAAAAAGCAAACCTAGCAAATTTCTTGGAACTGATCATTTCGAGGATGAAAATCTTTTTCTGTATTTTTAGGAAAAGTGTGATCTTATAAAAGTGACAAATATTTATTTGATTAAACATGCTAATTTGAATCTATGGTCTTGGCAATTCTCTAAAGCATTAATATTAGGAGGAAAGAGGTAAATGAAGACCACCAGAGAATGGATCCAGCTAAGGTACTTCTCTTTTGCTCATGCATTGTTTCTAAGATTTTTTATTATTTATGAATTAAATATGTTCCAGCAAAATATGAAATGCCATTTAATTCTAGCATTCAGAATAATCCCGAAATGAGGTTTTAGAAAACACCAAATAACTGTCTCTTCAGCTGGAGAGCTGTGATATATTGGACTACAGTAACACATGTATTTCAGCAATCCAGAGGCCATCGTTTGTCTTTCACTTGACTTACCCAAGAGGTGAATGATTGCTGTTCTCAAGAGTCAGCAAAATCAAACTTTATGCAGCTTAGATATCAAACTAAGTTACCCCATTCCAAGTTCAATTTATTCCACTTAAAAGACTACAAAAGCAGGGCTGGAGAGATGGCTTAAGCAGTTAAGAGCACTGGTTTCTCTTGCAGAGGACCCAGGTTCAATTCCCAGCACCCACATGGCTGCTAACAACTGTCCAAAACTCCAGTTCCAGGGGATCTGAGGCAACCTTCTTATCTCTGTGAGCATTTGACACAGGTGCATGTACACACATGGAGGCAATACGCCCATACACATAAAAATAATAAAATAATTTTTTAAAAAAAAGAATATGAAAGCTATAGGTTCTGTTTTCCATAGGTATGGTCTGAATATTTCTGTCACTCCAAAATTAATGTTAGAACTCAGTCTTCAAGGTGATTTTATTAAGAGTGGAGCTTTTAGAGGTGGTGTACTGGGGGCTCTTGAGAGCTAGCTCCACCTTTTTGCCATATGAGTGCACATAGAGAAGTGCCATCTACCAACCAGAGAATGAGCCCTCACCAGACACCAGATCTGAAGGAGCCTTCACCTTGGACTTCCGAGCCCTCAGAACTGAGAGAGATTTCTGTTGTTGACAAGCTGCCTAATTTATGGTATTTATTACAGCAACTCAAAAGCAAGGGAAACAATCAAGATATTTAAGAGACAAAGTGCAGTATCCATCCATCTGTTGAAGGGGATATTGGATGTAGTAACAGGAAGGTTGCCAGAGTGACTGCTCTTCCGCATTTCCTTCTTTGCTGGATCCCAGAAAGGTCATGGTTTCAAGTAGGGGCAGGGTTGGGAACTAATGTCTATTGCCTCCTGGTGCATAGAATTATCTCAATATTTTAATTACCAGTGTGATCCCAAAGGAATGCAGACCCTTGGGCAAATGGGTTTATGTTCCACCTGTGCCTATACTTTCACTAGGTAAAGGGGGAAACCCAGACCGCAAAACTTCCAATTAACTGCTAAAATAATTAATGTCAAAGTCCATACTTTCACATAGTATTTTGCTGAAATGTAAAAACCAAGAGAAAATACAAGTGGAAGTCATTTTACTTCAAGATAGGGCCAACTCAAAACTTCCCCTATAAGAGAATCAGATTACGGTGCCTTGAACAATTTTAAAAGGCAAATCAGAGAAATGGGTTAATGCAACATTAATGAATCACCAAATTGATTTCTTGCAAAATTTTCATTGCAATGATTTTTAAAAGCCTGCTAACTTTTGAATGTAAGACATCAATAATTTTATATACCACTGAAAACCCATGCCATTTATACTGCAACATGATGCTTTAACACTACCTAAAAGTTTTCTGTTAAACTTAAGAGCTGTTAGATAGTTAAATGTGTTTTTGTGCATTACTTTCATACATTAAAAATTAAATGATTGTGATGATGATCCTTATACCCACAGGTAAGTGTAGCTCTCACCCCTTATCAAAGAAGCTGCTTTTTGTCACAGATGCAGATTATTACAAAAATCCACAGCTAGTCAAATTGCAAAGAATAAGGGACCATGGGGTGCTCAGCTCAACTGAAACATCTACACACCTAATGCACTCCACACCTAAGGCTCAGCGAACACGGAAGAGGTGGGCAGGAAGATTGCAAGAGCCAAAGGACCAGGACTCACCTGTTGCTAGTTATTGTCTTTTAGACACCACAGGGAAGCTGCACTTTTGAAATTCCAACAAATATGTGGTTGCCTAACCAAGACCTGCATAATCAACAGCAGTTGACATGCCAATGTGGATGGGGAAATTTCACAAGGTTTTCACCCCTAGATGAAGGGCTATAGGCAATCAATGGCTGTTGAGGGAGGGAGAATCTGTTTTCTCCAGGGATGAGCCTCCTGTTTGATTATCTAATCCCAAGTGGTCAGCCCTAAACACATGTACATATGAACAGCACTAAATGGACTCAGTAGGTTGTCAGTGTGTATATGTATATATCCATACACATAATGTATTTATAACAATAATTAAAGAAGAGGTCATGAATTGGAGAGGGAGCTGGGAGGAGAGGGAGGGGTGGAAATGATATAAATTCAGTACTCATGTATGAAATTCTCAAAAAATTTAAATAAGTGAAATTTTTCTTCATATTAGTGACTAAATTTCCATTTGTGTTTTTACCTGTGATGGTTTTGTTGTTTATTTTGATTTGTTTTTGAGATATGGTCTCCATGTAACCCTGAGTGACCTTGAATTATTGGATATATAGCTGAGGAACTCCTGATCCTCCTTGCCTCTACCTTCCTCCCAAGTACTTGGATTACAGACACATGCCACCACACCAGGCTTGAGTGGTAGTTTTCTTTTCCCTCCCTCTTTTTTCTCCCTCCTTTCCATCCTTCTTTTAAGGGTCTTGTGTAGACCAGAGTGACCTCGAACTTGATTCATAGCGATGGCTGACCGTAAACTCCTGATCCTCCTGTTTCCAGTGTTGGGATTAGGTGTTGCATAGACTGTCCTCCAACTGGCAAGCTATGGGCAGATGGATACCTTCTTCCCAAGCTTACTTGCACCCACTTGCCTAGGATCACAAACTTGTCGACTGTTGACCTCTGCAAGAAAGGAGGGGAGGGAGAGTCAGCCATGCCTCCCAACAAATCAGGTCCTAGTTGCATGAGGGGGAGGGACTAAGGGTATATGAGGGGAGAAAGCCTAGGGAGGGTTTCTCACCACTTTCAATGGCTGTGGGAAGTCCAATCCATGCCTAGATGGAGACTTTTCAGTTGAGGCCTTGGGGCGAAGGACAAGCACCCACACTCCTGTAAGTAAACTCACCCACTGCTCTGTATGTAAGCCCAATAGACTCACTGGATACCCAGACTGCTGTTTAGCAAAATTATACCTAGGTTTGTCATAGGGACCAAAGCTAAACGTTCGCACCTCACAGAAGGAATTTTAGTTACAACAGGTGTGTGCCTCCATGCTTGCTCTTGGGTGGTTATTTTCTCTCACATTTTCCCCTTCAGTAGATGGAGACTTATTCTCCATGGAGTGTGGACTACACTTAATGACTTGCTTCTAATGCATAGAGTACAGTGGACAGTGAGTACAGCAAGTCATTAAGTGTCGAGACCTGGTCATATAGTCACCATAGCTTCTCTCTTAGTTCTCCTGGATTTGTTCTTCAGGGGAGGCCAGATACCATGACACAACCCTATCAAAGGGGGAAAGGGGCTGACCTCTGGACAGCAGCTTCCTAAGTGAGACTAGGGTGGACTGAACAGCCCAGTCCACTAGTAGGATGACTTCAACCTCAGCCTGCAAAGACCCTGACCTGGGACACCTAATAAAAACCCTCACAGATTCCTGATCAGCACAATGTGAGCTGTCAGGTGTTGTTCAAAGCTGCTGCATTTGGGGGGTAATTTGGTATACCACAATAGATAATCTACTACAAGTCATCAATTTTGAGTCAGTATCATCAGTTGAGCCACTAAGCATTGACACTGCAGCATTTGTTTACAAGATGCTCCCCAGGAATCTCCAAGGATTTTCGATCACTGGCCATATCCATTCTGCAGGTTCTACAGCAAATGTGAAAGCTATGAGGTGAGAGTTACAACAGACTTGCCTCCTGGCAGACCACACATGGACGATGCAAATTTGAAAGATGCTAAAATGTGCAGGGCACTACACATCGTAGGATCGTATTGAACTATATCTCAAGTTGGGTTCATTTCTTTCTCCTCTCATCCACTGCCTTTCTCAAGTCCTTCATCTTGTCCTTTTCAAGACAAGCCTAGTGCTTACAGAGGTGACTGGCTTGGCATTCTCCACTTTCCATGGACAGTGAAAAGTTTGGGTGTTGGTGACAAGATCTGTTGGTGAGAATTGAAAGGACTCATATTTCCCAGCGCTAGGAACCCTGCAGGTGAGTGTCACAGAGGAGAGTGCCTGTGTACAGTAAAGAAATTGCTTATGATTGCCCAGGGATTCCATGCTGGTGGAATTTGGGGCACTAAAGAGAGCATATTCATCCTTGGAGGATTGAAAATATCCAAGTACTATATGATATCCTACATCCTGGAACAGTTTAGCACCAACACATTGGAAATATAAATATTTAAGGAGAAAAGCAAACAATGCTTACTGATTCATGAAGAAAACTTGCCATGTGCATAGCCAGAGTGAACCGAAAAGGAAACAATGGCTACATAGGCAAAGAAAATGAAAAGATTTGCTAGACCAAACTCTACTGGTGCTCGCCTTTAATCCTGCTTTCCTAAACAAGAGACCATATAGAATAGGCTTTTGTAAACTGTTGAGTTCTTGCAAATGTAAGACTCAATGATTGTCCACTGCCCTTGTGCTGGGACACAGCAAATTCTGCTTTAATCTCTTCAGCACCTGACTTGTGGTCCCTTCCCTGGGCTTTCTCATTTCTGATCTCAAGGCAAAGTATAACTGACAGAAATAGAAATAATGATGTTTAATACTACTGAGGAGATAATTCAGAAATAATTATACTTAAACACCTTATAATTTTACCCTTTCATATTCTTTTAATGAATTACTTAATCTCATTCCTTCCCAGGAACTAGTGTTCCTGAGGTAAAGCTGCTTTTCTGCTCTGACCTCTGTCATTTAATTAATCTCCTTTCTTGCCTCTCTTCAGTCTCTGCAGAACTCCTTTCAGCTTAGGAAATTTTGTTTGTTTTTCTTGAGAAGGGGCTTATTGTGCATCTCTAGTTGGCCTGGAACTTGCTATGTAGACCAACCTGGTCCCAAACTCAGAGGGATCCTCCTGCCTCTGCCTCCCAAGTGCTGGGACTAAAGGCATGTGCCACTGTACCCAGCCAATTTAGCAAATATTTGAACAATTGTGTTGCTAGAGGATCTGTGCTAGATGCTGCAGTCAGAAAGAAAAACAAATCACAGGGCCATAGTGTCTATGAGGCAGGCGTGGTGGCGGGGGGTGGGGGGCAAAGAGCAAGATCTGAAGACCAGGCACAAAACCTTTCAACATTAGCATATGAAAGGAATTAGCAGAGAGCAAAGTTGCAAAGTCACTGGTGCCCACCGACACTTCAGAATATCTGAAGCTGGCCTCTGTATAAAAATACACACGCCTGGGTGGAGAGTTAAGATGCTAATGAGACAAGTGACACATGCATGGAACTACATAGAACATGTGCAAGGAAATCCATGTTATGCGGGTGAGCCCAGACCTTGTCCTGTGTAACCTCAAAGTACTGTCCTCTATGCAGCAGGTGCTTTAACTCCAGACCTTGCCCTGTGTGACCTCCGAGTACCATCCTTTATGCAGCAGGTGTTTGAACTGTGCTGTGGTCCATTTCCTTCCTTGGAGGGTATTCCTTTTTTCAACCTTTTAAAAAATTAGGTTACAAAGCAGCAGGTACCCATAGGTCTTTTCATACATACTTAGTTTTGGTTGACTTCTCATCAGCCTCTGCTCTCCCTATGTCCCTCCTCCCCACCCCCACCCCTAGGAGCTCCCTTCTACTTTCAAATCACATGTATTCTATACCTTCCCTTCCTCTCTACTTTAAGGACTCTTTTCTCCACTCACAGGCTCCTTACCAGTTTCCTGGCCTCTGTACATACTTATACCCACATAAATACAAATATTTAAAAATTACAAACTAGGGCCCTCGTATGAGAGAGAATATGCGGCATTTCTTTTTCTGACCTTGGGTTAGTTCACCTAATATCGTATTTTCCAGGGATGTTACAGCCTTGGGATTTTCTCTAAGATCTATGAATCTATGACCTCTCCAGTCATGTGTATTTGGCTAGGTTTACAGTACCACAATAAATTTCCTCCCATTGAGTGGGCTTTAAGTCCAATTAGGTAGCTGTTGATTATATCCAAGGTATATTTTGCTGTGTCAGTTAAGGTTATTAGGCCTTAAAGCTGGGGTTGGACCCGTGACTGATGTTCTCCCTTAGTATCTTGCATAGTGTTCTTTAAAGCTATGAGAGCTAGTCTTCAGGGATGGTGACGTCCAGGTCAGTTCCAGCTCCACTGTTCCAAATCCTGTGTCCAAAGTATGTCCTGTCTTCAGGAATAGGGTCTTACCTTCAAGTTCTGGGAGGCAATCAAGGGCTATGGCAATAGGCTGCGTAATTTGGGGAGTCTCTTGAACTATCCTGGCCAGTAACTTAAAGGGAAGTTTCTCCTGTCTGGCACTGTTCCTTGTTATATAGCCTCCAGCTGTACATATGGACTCATGTAGAGATGTTGTATGTGCAATTTTTCAGTAGGTTTTTGAACTAATACTTTTCCCTCTGTTTTTTTATATAAGCTAAGCATTATTTACCTCTTTTCTCTCTCTTCCCAAAACTATCACATCCTTAGACAAATTTAATTTCTTACTGTATGCTAAATATGGATCCTTATATTTACAGCAAGTATGCCAGTCACCACTCATCAAAGAAACTTCTTTTGCAACAGACAGAGACTATTACAGCATTCTACAGCTGGTCACACACAGAGACTGTGAATTTCCCAACCCTAAGTGACACATCTATAATGGAACCTCTAACACCAAAGGCTCACAGAACATAGTGGAACAAAATGTAGAGAGAACACTAATGCATCTCTCTGCTCTCATCAGTGAAGCTCCCTCAAGCAACAGAGGGCCATGAACACAAAAGGACACAAATGGCCACAGCATAGAGAGTAAGGGTCTGCAGAGTGTGGGTCCTTGTACAGGACTCCTATATTAAATTTCACCCACCCAGGGCTCAGGGACCATTGCTGAAGAGGGGGCAGAAAGATTGTAAGAGAGAGGCGGTAGAGTCTTACAGGCTCCTGGGACCTTGCTCATATGAACCCACAACAATGGTGTCAGCATGCACAAGACCCATGCAAACTCAAGCAAACAAAAACCCAACATAGAACTGTGGAAATGGGCAGCAGGCCCCAATCATAGTCAAAGAACTACTGGCAGCTGATTACTGCTGAGTGAGGAAGAGCTCATCTTCTTAAAGGGAGGGACTCCAGATAGGCTGACGAGACCTCGGTGGTTGAATTTTCACTGAGTACTTGACTCAATAGACCTTAACACAAGACAGAATGCATGAAATTCAGTGGGGTAGGGGGGTGTCTATGGGAGGGAGCCAATGGGGCAGGGGATACAACAATGATTAAGATGTTCTATATGAAATACACAAAAAGTCAATAAAAAAATTTACCAGAAAAAGAATTGAAGGGGCTGGAGAGATGGCTCACAATTAAGAGCACTGGCTGCTCTTGCAGAAGACCTGGGTTTGAATCCCAGCACCCACACGGAGGCTAACAACTGTCTGTAACTTCAGTTCCAGGGGATCTGACATCCTCTTCTGACCTCCAAGGGCACTGCATGATATGGATGCACTTACATATATACAGGCAATGAACTCATACACACACACAAAAAAAAAGCAATAAAGGAAATATTTTTTTAAAGGTAAATAAAAATATTTTTTAAAAAAATAATTTTAAAAACCCTAAGGATAGCTAAGACACTTCTTTATAGAAACTGTTAAATTTGAATAACACATAGGGAACATGAGTTTCCACTCAATTTTATGGTTTATACTTTCTAAATAAAATTCTGTGACTTGTACTCATGACCTAGCATTGAAAAAATATTTTTTCTGAAGTTTTGGAAATGAATCATGAAAGAATCTCAGAACTATATGAATGTTAAACTTAAGATGAAAGTTCACTTTATAGAAACTGTTAAATTTGAATAACACATAGGGAACATGAGTTTCCACTCAATTTTATGGTTTATACTTTCTAAATAAAATTCTGTGACTTGTACTCATGACCTAGCATTGAAAAAATATTTTTTCTGAAGTTTTGGAAATGAATCATGAAAGAATCTCAGAACTATATGAATGTTAAACTTAAGATGAAAGTTCAACCCTTAGGATTTTCATAAATGTTTTGTATACTATTGCAATGGCAAAGATTACCTTCAAACAAAAATGGAAAATACTCCATTGTCAAGTTCTTATATTTTATTTTGTATTACCATGTTAAGTAAGTTTAACTGCCAAATGTCCAAAAATGGATATAAAATTAAAGTCTTGTTCATTTTCTGATTACCACCTTCATCCCCCAAATAAGTCTTTTCTTGAACTTTTCTGACCTCCTTGAAGAGCAAACACATAATAAACAGAAATATGTTTTACCAAATCAATATATATACACACATCTGTGTATACATATATATATATAATTTTCCAGTTCTATTTTCCTGCAAATTTTATTTTACTTTTTACTGATGAGTAAAATGTCACTGTGCATATGCACCACAATTTCGTTATCCATTCATCAGCTGATGGACATCTAGACTGATTCCATTTCCCTCCTACTGTGACTGCAGCAGCAGTGAACATGGATGAGTAAGTATCTTTGCAGTGGGACAGAGTACTTCAGGTACATATGCCCAGGAGTGATAAAGCTGGGTCATATGGCAAATCTGTTTTAGTTTTATGAGAAATAGCTGTAGTGATTTCCATAGTGGCTGTACCAGGTTACACTCTCTCAATAGCGAATAATGTTTTTCTTTCCCCACACCCTTTCTAGCCTCTGACACGGGTGAAATAGAATCCCAAAGTCATTGGAAGTTTTTGATTACATTTCTGACTGATCTCAAGGCAGTTTTGCATTTCCCTGATAGCTAAGGTTGTTGAGCACTTGTAAAAGTATTTTTGCGTTTTTGTTTCTTCCTTTGAGAATGCTCTATTCAATTCAATTCTCTAGCTTGTTTTTGTTGTTGTTGCTGTTGTTTAAAACTGGGTTGTTTATTTTCTTGTTCTTTAATTTTTTTGAGTTCTTTGCATAATCTGCATAATTATCCTCTATGATATATACTGTGATCAGATTTCCTCCCTTCTGTATGCTCTCTCTTCTCTTGAGGACATTTTTCCTTTGCTGACAGAAGCTGTTTAATTTCATGAAGTTTTGTTAGTTGTTGGTCTTACTTCCTGAAGAATCAAGAGTCCTGTCAGAAGGTCCTTATCTGTGCCTATATCTTGAAATGTGCTCCCTACTTTTTCCTGTAGCAGTTTCAGAGTTTCAGGTCTTACATTGATGTCCTTGAGCAATTTGGGGTTTATGTTTGTGTAGGGCGAGTGTGATAGTTTGAATAAGAAATGTCCCCTACAGACTCAAGTATTTGAACACTTTGTCCCCAGTTGGTGGTGCTGTTTAGAAGTTCATGGAATCTTTAGGAGACATAGACTTACTGGAGAAAATGAGTCACTGGGGACAGGCTCTGCAAGTTCATAGCCTCGCCCCACTTCAGTTTGCATTCTCTTTACTTTGTGTTTGCAGTTAAAGATGTGAGCACTCAGCTTCCTGCTCCAGCTGCCATGCCGGCCTTCTCCCACGCCTCCCTGCCATGATGGACTCATCCCTTTGGAACTGTAAGTCCACATAAAACCTTCCTTCTATAAGTTGCTTTGGTCATAGTTTTGTATCACAGCAGCAGAAAATTAACCAGTACAGTAAGAGATAAGGATCTAGTTTCATTTTTCTACATGCAGATATCCAGTTTTCCCAGCACCATTTGTTGAAGATGCTGACTGACCTTTCTCCAATGTACATTCTTGGCATCTTCATTAAAACTAAGCTGGTCTACTGCTCTTTTTTGGGGGTGGATTGAGACCATTACTATCCAGAGTTGTTAGGGAAGACTGTGTTGATTCTTGTCATCTTGTTATTGTAGTGGTAGATGTTTTCCTCTTCCACTCTTGCTTAACTATTACTAAAGTGTAGTTTATTCTTTCCTGTGGCCTCGTGGATGTTCTTGTCTTTCTCTTCACTCTGAAGAATTCTTTCAAATATCTTCTATAGCGTTTGCTTAACCATCATGAATTTACTTAGCCTGATTTTATCTTAGAAAGCTTGTCTTTCTCCTTCAATTATGATAGATAGTTTTGCTTGGTATAGTAGTCTAGGTTTGAAGTTATATTTCAGAACTTGATATAAATTTCTGTTGAGAATTCTGGTGGTATTTTTATGGACCTGCCTTTATAGGTGACTTGATGCTTCCCTCTTGCTACTTTCAATATACTGTCTTTGTTCTGTATATTTAGTAGTTTAATTATAATATAATGAGGGGAGGTTCTTTTCTGGTCATGCTAGTTTGATGTTCTGAATGCCTCCTGTCCCTGGATTGGCATTTCTTTAACTTTGGGAAATTTCCTACTATAATTTTCTCAAAAATGTTTTCTATGCCTTTGGAATGAAATTCTCTTATGTCAATAAGTTTTAGATTTCATCTTTTTAAAGTGTCTCAAATATCTTGCAAGTCTGGGCTGTCTTGTCTTATTAATTCATTGCTATCCTTGTTGGAGCATTTCAATTCTCCCACCTCTTCTTCACGTTTTGATATTCTGTCTTCTCCTTGATTCAGTTTATTGGTGAGGTTTTCCATAGTGATTTTTATTTAACTTATGTTTTTCATCTCAAGTATTTCAATTTAGTTTCTCCTCAATATTCCTCTTTATTGAATTGTTCTTTCACATTTTATATCAACTTCCTTATTATATTCAGCTGCTTCTTTTCTGTTCTCTTGTCATTCATTTGGAAGTTCATTTTTTCTTCAGTTTCTGACCTTCTTACGACCATTCTTTGAGTTCTTTGCAATTCCATATAATAATTCACTCTCACTGGAGGCCATTACTATGGGATCAGAAATGTTTGTTTTTCATGTTACTTATGTTTTTGTATTGGGACTTCTGCATCTGGAGTTAAGCCATTGAACTTATTTTATTTTAGATATTAATTTAAAATCATTTTTATTCTTTCAGAAAGAGTGTACTGTTCAAGAGGGCTGCTGTGCCAGACATAGCTCTTTAATCCCAGCTCTTAGGAAGCAAAGGCAGGTAGATCTCTGTGAGATCAAGGCCATCCTGGTGCACAAAGGAAGTTCCAAGCCAGCTGGGGATACAGAGAGAAAGAAATGAAAGAAAGAAAGAAAGAAAGAAAGAAAGAAAGAAAGAAAGAAAGAAAGAAAGAAAGAAAGAAAGAAAGAAAGAAAGAAGAGAAGAAAGAGAGAGTGAGAAAGAAGGAAAGACGAGAGGGCCTGATTTGTAGGCTTCTACTGCTTTTCCTTAGCTGGACCTGCTTTCCAGGCACAATATCCAGTGCTCCTGAACTATTAGAACGTCATCTAAAAAAAGAATCATTGTCAAATCAAAAGCCCACAAGGAAAGTACAGTACTAGACAAATTAAAAAATCAATCCCCTCTTAAATGCCAATCATCTTAAGAAGTAAAAGATCATTGACAGCAGTTTGTGCAATAATTTATTAATTACTTTGGATATGAGCAGAAAGAAAAAGAAAATTAAAAAGTGAAATAAGAGAAAAAAGTCAACAGTACAATACAAAACCAAAATATACAAACGAAAAAACTCAGTAAGAGTAGTGATTATTATTGAGTTGACAGAGAGAAAGTGCAGGAAAGAAATGTAATGTAGAAGAGGGAATGGTGGAGGTGAAGTTTGTGAGGCAGTCTTGACTGAAGGTGACTGAAAAGGGAGTGGTAATGAAATATAGCCAAATGATGTCTGTCATACCCTGCTCTCCAGAGGGTGACATAGAGAGATATTGCCAATCTGATCAGCCTCTGCTCTTTGGGACAGGAAAATAGAAAAGGAAATAGTATCAAAAAGGAGGAGGAAGAGGAGGAGGAGGAGGAGGAGAAAAAAAAATAAGATGTGGATATTGAATATGAAAGCAGACTAACCTGGTTTGCTGAATTCCGTCTTGAGTCACAGAGTTCTGCTGTTCAGTGTGTGAGGCCTGTGCACTGTCGCTGGGTCTCTAGACTGGCCCACTGCTTCATTCTCCTGGAAGTATAGCTTTTCTTAGTAAACTGTCTGTGCTTCTGTTGCAACTGTATGTCTCTGTTCAATCCTTGTTCAGGAACACAGTGAAAAACCTAGGTGCCATGAGGCCACCTGATAGGAATGCCTGACAAGAGGTCAAGCATTGAGAAACTAGCTTATCAGAAAAACAGGACGTAGTGGTCAAGCCATCTGCATCTGGCAATCCCCAGG
>NW_008345290.1:1006906-1008555 GCF_000622305.1 Nannospalax galili
CTCCGAGGAGACTTTGTGCCCACAGGTACCTGTGTACTAAATAAACCTCTTGCTGTTGCAACCCGAAGGCTGACTTGTCCTCAGTGGTTTCACTCTTACATTTGGAGGTCCCACTGAGATTAGTCGGTCAGAGGGAGCCACCAGGGCAACTCGAGCCTTGCGGGGAGGTGAGTTGGCCGGCCTCTGTGTTGTCTGTATTGTCTGGTTTTGTTGGTAGTGCAGCATTTGTAGAATCTGGGGATCCCGTCTGTATTTCTGGACAGTGCAAGAGCGGGACTGACGAGTCTGTGAGCCTTGCCTGTCAGCCTGGGGGACGCTCCAGGGCCTGTGAGATCCACGTCTGTAGAACTTTTTGTTCATCCGTAGGATTTTTTGTGGATCTCGTCTGGACAAGGAACCTCCTTGTCATCTGTTACACCGAGCTGCACATCTGAGTCAGTGTCTGTGTTTCTGTATTACTGTGTATTTGTGTTGGTCGTGACCGAACTCCAATGGTCTGGGGAGCCCGATATTTTGGAGCTCAGCACACATCTGAAGGATACGTGTCCCTGAGGAGCGAAGTGTCAACCTCGCCGTCTGATTTTATATTTTCAGTTTTTCTCCAGAGTCGCGCTAAGCGGTACCTTGTCGCCGGCTGTCTATTTTTGTTGTTTCTGTTGTTTGTCTGCCTCATTGTGATTTTAGAATACCCCAAAATGGGACAACAACTAACCACCCCCCTGAGTTTAACTCTAGATCACTGGAGAGAAGTTAAGAGCCGAGCTCACAATCAATCTGTGGAAATCAAGAAGCACCAATGGATAACCTTTTGTTCCTCCGAGTGGCCCACGTTTAATGTCGGTTGGCCTCGGGATGGGACTTTTGATTCTGATGTTATTTTGCAGGTTAAAGCTAAGATCTTCTCTCCCTCCCTATCACCCCCCTCCGCAGGCTGCTGCGGCGGTTCCAGATGACGTCCAAGCAGAGGGACCGGAGGTCGCTCCCTCTCCCATTGCGGGTCGACTCAGAGAGAGGAGAGGACAGGGAGATTCCTCACACATCCTGCCCCTCCGACTCGCAGGAGGGGAAGGAAACCAGTTTCAGTATTGGCCCTTCTCCGCTTCAGACCTGTATAACTGGAAAACTCATAACCCGTCCTTTTCCCAAGACCCGCAGGCCCTAATGGCTCTAATAGAATCTATTCTCCTCACCCACCAACCGATGTGGGACGATTGCCAACAGCTCCTGCAGGTCCTCCTAACTACGGAGGAAAAGCAGAGAGTCATTCTAGAAGCCCGAAAGCATGTCCCGGGGGCAGACGGGAGACCAACCCAATTGCCAAATGAGATTGAGGCTGGCTTTCCCCTCACCAGACCTGCTTGGGATTTCAACATGGCTGAAGGTATAGAGAACACCTACGTCTTTATCGCCAGGTGCTTGTAGCGGGCCTCCAAGGGGCAGGGAGACGCCCCACCAATTTGGCCAAGGTAAGGTCAGTGACACAGGGAGCAGACGAGCCGCCCACTGTGTTTCTAGAAAGACTTAAAGATTCATATCGGAGGTACACTCCCTTTGATCCAGACAGCCCTGATCAGGAAGTAAGTGTTTCCATGTCCTTCATATGGCAATCAGCTCCTGATATTAGGAGTAAACTCCAAAGAATGGAGAAT
>NW_008345290.1:1008667-1008967 GCF_000622305.1 Nannospalax galili
GCAGTGAGAGATCGAAAGCAAAATAAAGAATTAAGTAGAATCCTGGCCACAGTAGTGAGAAAAGAAAATGAAGTCAGAATAGAAAGGGGGGGAGACCGAGGGCATGTCCGGTTAGAAAAAGACCAGTGCGCCTACTGCAAGGAAAGAGGACACTGGGTAAAGAACTGCCCCAAGAAAAAGAAAAAACAGCAAGAAGAAAAAGCTGAGATCCTCAATCTCGATTAGGGTGGTCGGGGCCAGGAACCCCCACCTGAGCCCAGGGTAACTCTTCATGTGGGGGGACAGCCAGTCACCTTCATG
>NW_008345290.1:1010910-1012907 GCF_000622305.1 Nannospalax galili
GACATCTTTCCTCGATTCGGGATGCCTCAGGTAATAGGGTCAGATAATGGACTGGCCTTCGTCTCCCAGGTAAGTCAGACAGTGGCCAGGTTACTGGGGATCGAATGGAAATTACATTGTGCTTACAGACCCCAGAGCTCAGGTCAGGTAGAACGAATGAATAGAACTATTAAGGAGGCTTTAACTAAATTTTCGCTGGCAACTGGCACTAAGGACTGGGTGACTCTCCTGCCCTTAGCTCTATATCGAGCCAGGAATACCCCTGGACCTAGTGGGTTAACTCCGTTTGAAATCCTGTACAGGGCTCCCCCTCCTGCTGTCTCTTTCTTAGATCCAGATATCTCTAACTTCGCTAACACCCCCTCCCTGCAGGTGCACTTGCGAGCACTACAGTTAGCTCACCAGGAGATCTGGAAACCTTTAGCAGCTGCCTATCAAGATGCTGTTAACACCCCTATCGCACCCCATCCCTTTCAGCCCGGTGACACCGTCTGGGTCCGGAGACACCAGACTCGGAGCCTAGAGCCCCGCTGGAAAGGACCCTACACCGTCCTCCTCACGACCCCCACAGCCCTCAAAGTGGACGGGATTGCAGCCTGGATCCACGCTTCACACGTTAAGGCAGCCGACCCTGTGCACCGAGAACCCTCGAGGGAAGGGCAAGAACAATGGCGGCTGACCCGGACACCCAACCCCCTAAAGATAAGACTGGTCAAAGAAAAATGATAATCATGTTACTCTGGGTAAATCTATTTACTTATGAATTTGCTCCCAGTAATGGGAGCCCCCATACAGCTGTGCCGACCACCTGGCGAGTAATTAATCAAATGGGCATTGTAGTGTTTGAAGTCCACAAAACGGCACCAAAAGACACATGGTGGCCCACATTGTATCCAGATTTGTGCAAGTTAGCTTTAGGGGTACCGGAGCCTTGGGACTTAGAAGAAACCCACGATACTGTAAAGGCACCCAGCCTGGCGAGTCCTCCCAGGAGACTTGGACTGGACCCATGGGGAGGATGCGGCCCTCCTGAACACGGGGCCATGTTGCGTACCTTAACGTTTTATGTCTGCCCAGGCTTCCACAGGGCTGTATCTCTCAATCCTACGTGTGTGGGGGGGCATTTTTTCTGCAAGAACTGGGCGTGTGAAACCACTGGAGACGCTTGGTGGAATCCGTCCTCATCATGGGATTACATCACTGTGAAAGCAAATTATTCTCATGGGACTTATGAGGATTGGAAAACTATTCATAAACAGGCCTGTGAGAGAGAATGGTGCCACCCCCTCCGCATAGACTTCACAACACCAGGTAAAAAGTCAACCCTGAATTGGGACAAAGGATATTCCTGGGGAATTAGGTTATATAAAGAACGGACAGATGATGGCCTCCTTTTTACGATTAGAAGAGATATATCTCCCCCATCTACAGTAGCCATAGGTCCCAACCCAGTCCTCAGTAACCAGCGACCAGCTTCCCTTCCTTTACCTGCTTTGGTGCCCTCACAAACCCCAGAGACCAATGACTCTGCCAGTCTGCCTCCCCCCACATACCCTGGAACAGGTGACAGGCTCCTGAACCTCGTTAGAGGAGCATTCCAGGCATTGAACCACTCGGAGCCAAACAAATCTAAGAATTGCTGGCTCTGTTTGAACCCGAGCCCCCCTTATTACGAGGGCATAGCCATCAAGGGAAACTTCTCAATACTCCCCGCGAACTCTACTGCCCCCCTCACTTGCACCTCTTCCACCCACACACTCACCCTGACTCAGGTTACCTCAACAGGCACCTGCATCGGAAAAGCGCCCACTGGATTTAAACATTGCCTTAAGAATAACTCCTCCCTTTCCCTCCAGGCCGACGCATACCTTGTGCCCCCTAATGGCACCTATTGGGCATGCAGCACGGGGCTGACTCCCTGCGTCTCTCTCGCCATTCTAAATCTAACCCGAGATTTTTGTGTCCTGGTACAGTTGTGGCCCAGAATCTATTGGCAT
>NW_008345290.1:1013028-1027561 GCF_000622305.1 Nannospalax galili
AGAAATCCATAACACCCACTAAGAATTTATCTATTTTATCATTCGTTGAAGTCATAGGCCCTGGTAAATTTGTAAGATCCTTAATATGCACTATATAATAAAAACATCACAATCTGGGTTTGGAGAATTTTTTCCTCAGGCTGTCACAAGGACTATGGGAGGAGGGGATTGGATGCCACGTGTACCTCCCAGCAGTGAATTTGCCTTACAGTCTCCAACAGAAAATGAGTGTATTTTATTGGGAAAGGAAGAGGGAAGGATAAGGAAAGATCCATGAGGGTAAATGGGAAGAAAGAGCTCATGAGAGGAGGGAAAATACAAGACAGGTAAATTATCAAGGGAAGAATAAGGAAATGGGGGTACTATAACTGGGGAGGGAGAAATGAGGGTTAGACAAGGAGAGAGGAGAGAGAGAGAGAGACAGAGAGAGGAGAAATTATGCTTAGGTTGTGTTAAAAACTGTAGGTTATGCATTTGTTCAAAAGCCTATAGAAAAATATACATACAATATCTGAACTTGCACATAGCTGAATGTTGTTGAAAAACCTAGGCGCCATGAGGCCACCTGATAGGAATGCCTGACAAGAGGTCAAGCATTGAGAAACTAGCTTATCAGAAAAACAGGACGTAGTGGTCAAGCCATCTGCATCTGGCAATCCCCGGGGCTCGATACCAGGAAATCAGGAAATAACATCTGTACCATAAGTCACCCACCCAGAATTTAGCAACTTAACTTCCTCATGCTTTATACTTGTTTGAATGGGCCAATAACCATGCTTCTGCTTCTGTACCCCGCTTCTGCTCTATAAAAGTGCCAAAACCCAGCATGGGGGCACGCAAGTCCTCTGAGGAGACTTTGTGCCCACAGGTACCTGTGTACTAAATAAACCTCTTGCTGTTGCAACCCGAAGGCTGACTTGTCCTCAGTGGTTTCACTCTTACAACAGGAACTTGGGACTCCCTGTGGATGCCCACAAACTCTAATATCTGCCAATATCATCTACCTTCAAAGGGCTCAGTTACTATTAATGAAACGTAAAGCTACAGAAGTAAGCGTGATATAAGGAGAGCGTATCACTGGTTCAAGAAGACATCATGCCAAGTCCTGGGTGAATCATGGCTTCTTCTTGGCTTTTTCTCAGTTTCAGTACGCTACAGCTGTTTTCTGTTTAGAAACTATAATATCCTTACTTACAAATCCATCAGTTTTCTGTTACCTCTGCCCCTTAGCTATTAAGTTCATGTTTATACTCTAAAAATAAGTTTGAACTTTAAAATTTTAATTATTCTTTCAAAACTAGCAATGAGAGAAAAAAGAATTTTTGTGTCACTTTCATTTGGAATTCGATTCCTAGGGACTTTAGGCTTTCTGTCTCTCACTTGGCCTACAGTCCATCTCTGCCTCTACCTTCATCCATACCTCCCCACTGATCATCTAAATAGCAGCCCCATGCTTCTCTGTCTTGATATCGCTGAGCCACTAACAAAAGTTCTTCAGGTCGCGTGGTTTTCTTAGTTTCACTGTGTTTCATCTCCTTCCACAGTTTTAAGTATAGTCAAGGATGTTTCTGAAATAGTTTATTTAATGTTTAGTCACATGTGGTTCTACAAAGATGTTATAATGTCTCTATCATTCATAAGAAATATGTTAGTGTAAAGGGGAATCCGAGATTAAAACAGCAATAGCAACAGTAACAACAAAAATACCACCTCAGCGAGGTTGACCACCAATGGGTTCCTTTTCCTCTTTCTCTGAAAGAAGCAGGATTCTGCTCCGGCTCCTCCTAGTGGCCATATCCTTAAGAGGAGACAGCAGATAAATCTTGGTTAAGCAAACCTAAGGAGGCCACATTTCTCCAAAAAAGCATTTAGGCCTGGGCATTGAAACAGGCATGCGGAAACTGCCCTTGCTGAAAACATTGACTCCTCTCTTGGGCCACAAGGTAAGGGGAAGAAAGCCTGGCAGGGCTGCCTTCAGTTTGCGCCTGTGCTTTGGCTGAATGCACAGAGATAAATTATTGTTCTTAACATTTTTTTCTTGAGTTACTTCATTTTCCAGGAAGAACAAATCTTGTAGGATAGGAACCTTCTCCCTGCCACCCAATAATGGCAATTATCTACAAGGGCAAGGCTATACAGTTCAACAACTTAACAATTTATCTGACCACTTGGAAGGACTGGAGCTGAGATAATGATGGGTTCACGAAATATGGGTGGAGCCACATTTTGACCAGGACTGCCTAATTATGCATACTTCTTGTCATCAACTAAACCTAAACCTCACGCCGGTATCCTAAAGATGAACTTGGAGGTTGCTGGATGCCTTTATTTGTTCTTCCTACTGTGGCCAAATTGAATAAATCTCCTCTCTCTGCTTGTCACCATTACTTGTCTTTAATTTGCATACTGGGCACCATTGACTGAGCCTGGCCTGTAAAACTTCCAGAGCCCAGATTTTGCCTTAAAAATTATGACAACAGCTGGAAGGCTTTGTAAAGTTTTACCTTTTTTTTTTCCTTTGCTAAAAATGAAGATTTCCCTTGCTGTTTGAATATTCTCTTCATAACACTTTAAGATTTAATTGTTAAATTTTAAAGTGCTGTGGATCCTTTAAGAGATCATTTGGGTGTAAGAGTCTGACCTCACCTATGGGGTGATGCTGCTTGGAGGCTCCTAGGGGATGGTGCTCCTGATCAAGAGTGTGCACCCAGGCCTCTTCCTTCCTGTGGGCATACCTGAATGCTCTCTTGCTCTTCCTCCATCTAGTGACTCAGCAGGCTCCTTCACCAGATGTTGGTCTATACTTTTAAACCTCTAGAACCTTGAGTCAAACAAACTTCTGTTCTTTACAAATTAAGCAGTTTGTAGTATTCTGTAATAGCCACAGCAAAGAGACTCTAAGACATTCCTTTTTCTGTCAGGACACTGTCACCTGCATGAAATGATCAGGCACGACTGCCACTTAGCAACCATAATAGCACAATTGCTGACCCACAGGGGACCCCTATAAAGAAATATGCACAGCCACCTCATCTCTAAGTCATTAAGCTGCCTATAAATCCAAGACATCCAGAGCTCCTGTGTGGGACTATAAACATTCTTACTAGGTGTCACCGTTGGTTGAGATTTCTATTAGGGGAATTAGAAAGCAAAATTTCCTGTCTGACAGGAAATAGATACAATATTGTGTTATTTCCCTTTTCCACTTTCTTGCCCTTTTCTCTTCTCTTCTGGACCCCCTAGTCCTCTCCAGCATTCTAAAACCATCTTACTCTTTGAAAATACTCTACCAACCTTGAAAAGAAGTCAAACCAAATCATTTACCATCAGAAAACAACGTGTGTCTGGAACAAAGGGATTGAAGGAATGTTGGGCATTAGCAAACAGTAGGAGAAATTTTTTATTTTATTTTACTTTAGGGACTGAAAATAAGCATGTACTATTGCTTCTGAGCCTAGTCCTGAAGAGTTCAATCTGACTTCTTCCCTGGAGTGTTCAGCAGGAATCTTGCTTTTCTGAAGGAGATGTCGTATGCTTACCTTACTTTAGGCAAGCCTTTGATTCCTCTCACGTTTCGGCTTTGTCAGCTGTCACATGATACATGGAACAAGTTGAGTCAGGGAAAGGATGATGTGAAATAATTTGTAGGACCCTCATATCACTGGGCTTTAGTTTTGTGACCTTTTCTCTTAACATTGATCCTGAAGTTTACACCCCCAGTTGCTGACCCCACTGACCTTACTCTGGCCCTTTGTTTCCATCTCTCACTTCCCACTATGGCCTGCTTGTTGCTACTGCTGTCTTCATCACACCATCTCTCAACTTCTCAGACTTCAGACAGCTTGGCTCAATGGTAACTTGGTGGCCAATTGTCAAGTTTTCAGTTTTCACCAATTGTCTCTTGAAGGGAGAATAGTTGAAGGCACAAGTAACCTACATAAAGAAGTTGCCCAGTTGCCTCTGGTCCCTACTCCTGCTGCAATGTCTGTTGTCCCCAGGCGTGCACCACTGGCCTCATGTGGTAAGTGCTGTGATCTGACTGAGGAAAAAAAGACTCGGGCCAGGTTTACAGATGGTTCTGCATGCTATGCAGGCACCACCCAGAAGTGGACAGCATCAACATTACAGCCCCTTTCCGGGACAACCCTGAAGGAGAGTGGTGAAGGGAAATATTCACTCACAGTGAACAAAACTTTGGTCAGTAAACATGGTTGTGCATTTAGGAGGAAAAATGGCCAGATGCGTGGCCATACACTCCTGGATGGTCAAGGACTTGGATGGAGCATGATTATAAAACTGGTGACAAATACATTTGGGGAAGAAGTATGTGGACATTCCAAATGGACAAAGGATGTGAAGATACTTGTGTCCCATGTAAATGCTCAGCAAAGTATGACCTCAACAAAGGAGTGCTTTGATAATCAAGTAGATTGGATGACCTGTTCTGTTTATAGTAGTCAATATCTTTTCCTGGCCATTCCTGTCATTGACAATTGGTCAATGAACAAAGTGCCCATAGTGGCAGATGTGGAGATTATGGATGGGCTCAAGCTCCCACTCACCAAGGCTGACTTGACTATAGCTCCTGCCAAATGCCAAATTTGCCAGCAGCAGAGGTCAGCACTGAACACCAGATATGGCACCATTCCCTGGCATGACCAACCAGCAATCTGGTGGCAGATTGACAGCACTAAATCATTTCTGTCATAGAAAGGGTAGTGTTTTGTCCTTTCTGGTATAGATATTTATTCTGGATATGGATTTACCTTTCCTGTACATACTGCTTTCGTCAAAACTAGTATCCATGGGCTTACTGGATGCTTTATTTGCCATAATACTATATTCCATACTGGTATTCCACAAAGCACTGCTTCTAACCAGAAACTCACTTTACGACCAAAGAAGTACCACAGTAGGCCCATACTCATGGAATTCACTAACCATCTCCCCCATCATCCTGAAGCACCTGGCCGCGTAGAATGGTGGATGGCCTTTAAAACACAAAATTAACAGCACCAACTAGGTGGCAATGGCCTGGAGTGTGGGGGCAGGTTCTGCATAAGGCTGTATATGCACTGAATCAGCATCTAATGTATGGTATTGTTTGTCTCATAGCCAGAATTCATGGGTCCAGGGCCAGGAATGGAAACGGGAATGGTACCACTCACCATCACCTGTAGTAGCTCCCTAGCAATTTTTTTTATTCCTGTTCTCATGACCTTGTATTCTGAAGGCCTAAAAGTTTTGTTTCCAGAGGCACAACAAATAATGAACTGGAGAATTTGCCAATGCCTGCTTGATTCTTGGGCTTAGGTTTTCCCTTTTGCACACTTCAGACAGTGCTTCTCTGTTCCCGTTTATCTTCCAGAAGGAGATCTTTGTCACCTGTTGCTGAACACTCATAGAAGAGGCAGTCTGTTCATTCTAAGAAAGCCTCAGACCTCATTAGACACAGCGTTGTTGGGTTTCAGGGTGAAAAATTACAATATCCCTGCTTCCCACCTGCATTCTGCTCTGGGCCCATTGTGTATTCCTTCTCTCGCCTAGGTATAGATACAGTTGATCTTCAGCTGTGACATGGGGACAGTAGCATGCTGCCAGTCCTGGCTCCTATTCATCTTCCTTTCACCTGCCTCGCTCCTTTCACACTTTCCTGTGTGGGGGAAGAAGAAACCAAGCAGCCCTTTTGGTGTTCTCCCTGGAAACTCCCTTACCTGAGTCATCCACTATATTTGTTATTTTGTTATTTTTCTGTTGCTGTTATAAAACATCATGACCAAGACGTGGAAGGAAGAGTTTAAGAGGGATAAGAGTCCATCATGGCACTGAAGCATGATGGCATGGGCAGTCAGAGCAGAAAGCTGAACACTCACATATTCAAATACACACAGGAAGCAGAGACAGCGAGACTGGAAATGGGGCAAGGCTCTCAAAGCCCACCCCCAGTGGTGTGCTTCCTCCATCAAGGCCACATCTCCTAAACCTCTGCGAACAGTGCCACCAACTGGAATCAAGTATTCAAATACTGGGAGCCTATGAGGGACAGTCCTCATTTAAACCTCCATGCCCACTCACTAGTCTCGGTCACAGGGCTCCCCCAAAATCTGCTACTTCACAAGGCTCTCCTTTTCTGAAGTTCTTGTAAGATTTCCCTCACTTGCCTGATGTCCTCACCACTGGATCTACAACCATTTGAACAGGACTTGTTAGGCTGTTAACACTTTCCTGAAAACTCAGTTTCCTCCCACTCTCATATTTTAAGTAACTATCACAGTAGAACTCTACTCATTTCTAATTTTAAACTCTTTGCAATGAGCAAAATTAGGCAATACTTTTTAAAATACTTTAATTTGAAACTTTAATTTGAAATTCAGGTCTAAAGGGTTTTTTTATTTAACCTTATCTTTTTTACGCCTGATCATCGTTTTGTGTCAATGGTGTGTATGCTTGAGGTTGATGTCAGATGCCTTCTTCGATTGATCTAAACCTTATTCTTTGAGGCAGAGTCTCTCGCTGAAGCTAGATCTCACTGAATGGTTAGACTAGCTGGGCAGCAAGCTCCAGGGATCATGCTCCCCAGTACTGTGTTACAGATGTGCACCACAATGGCTGGCTTTTTATGTGGGTGCTGGGGATTGAACTCAGGTCCTCATTCCTGTGTAGCAAACACTTTACTGAGTTATCTCCCCAGCCCCCGTGTCTGATTATCTTTCTAACATCCTCAAATTCCTGAATTCCAATAACATGGGCATCATTACTCATTTACTTTTCTATTAATTTGTAATTCTTATTAGTATACAGTCATTGTACAAAATATGTAAAATCTGTACTTGAATCATATTCAGACCCCCAGTACCTGTTCTTGTCCCCTATCCTTCCAATAGTTCCCTTCCTCTTCCTAAATAGGCCTCCATTTACTTCCATGTCTTTTAAGAAAACAAAAACAAAAACAAATTAGATTCAATGTGTGAGAGAAAGCATGTGATATTTTCTCTTTCTGATCTGGTTTATTTTGCTTAATGTGATTGATCTCCAGTTCCATCCATTTTCCTGCAAATGACATCATTTCTTTCTTCTTTATGGTTTAATAGAAATTCATCATGTCTGCATACAACATTTTCTGTATTTTATTCTTTAGTGGATGGACACCTCGGCTGATCATACAACTAAAGCTATTGTGAACAGTGCTGAGATAAGCATGCTATGCAGGAATCTATATTGTTTGTTGACTTTGATTCTTTGTATTTACCCAGGAGGAGAGTAAAGTACTATATGATAGTTCTAGTTTAGGGTATGGGTGTGTGTTGTTGTTTGCTGACATACAGTTTCATGTCAGCCAAAATGGCCTCACACTTGTGATGTAGCTGAAGCTAGTCTTGAACTCTTGATTCTCCTGTCTCCACCTTCTCAGTTCTAAGACAATGCAATACCATACCTGGCATAGTTTTAAGTTTTTTATTTCTATAGTGGCTGTACCAGTTGTGCTGGATAGCTTTAGTGTCAACTTGACACACCTGGTTACAGGGAACCTTAATTGGTGAATTAGCTCCATTGGACTGGCCTGTAGCCACATCTGTGGGGCATCTTCTTGATTGTTGATCGATGTGGGAAAGCCCAGCCCACTGTGGGTGGTGCCACCCCTGGGAAGGTGGGCCTATGTTGTATAAGAAAGCAGGCTGAGCATGGGCCAGGGGAGCAAACCAGTAAGAAGCATTCCTCCATGTCCTGTGCTCCAGCTTCTGCCTCTAGGTTCCTGCCCTGAGTTCCTACCTTAGGCTCCCTCAGTGATGAACTGTGACCCAGGAGATGTAAGATAAAATAAACCCTTTCCTTTCCAAGTTGTGATTGCTCAGGGTGTTTTGTCAGGTCAATGGAGAAACAAAACTAGAAAACCAGTTTATATTCCCACCAACAGTATATAAGGGTTCCTTCTCTACCCCTAACATTAAATTTTTAAAAAAATTGTATTTATGGGTATGTGTGTGCCCCTGCTTGTCTGTATGTGTACCATGTTCATGAAGGTGCGGTGGAGCCCAGAAGATGGTACAGAACACTTGGAACTTACAGGAGATCATGAACTTCCCAGTGTTAGTGCTCAGAACCAAACCCAATTCTTAAGCACTGAGCTGTTTCTCCAGGCCTGCATTTGTTTTCTTGATACACACTATTCTGACTAGGGTGATGTGGAATCTCAGTGTAGTTATGACTTTCAATTCATTTGCTTTTGTTACAGAACCTGCCTAGATCTTTCCATAGGAGCAATGAGATATCCCCATCATGTTGTTGTTGGGGAAATGTTGTTGGCTGGTGTCCCATAGCCAAAACCTGCCCTAGGCAATGACATCACACAGAAAGGGCTTTTTTTGTCTAATGTGTACCTTCCTGCCTAGGTGATCTCACATCCAAAGATGGGGATCCATGAGAATATGGAGATCCAAAGGTGTGGTTTAAGAGTTCTCCCTGGACTAGATCAAGGATTTTCTTGCAACTGTTTGTCAGTACACCTTCTACTTTCACCTGGTCCTGGTTCTTTCAGGCCCTGAAGAGCACTCTGGGTATAGCAGAGTATTCAGCCTACTGTAGCTTCATGCTCACAACTTACAGGCAATCTTCCAATGAGACTGTCCCCAGCAACACAATTATGAACAAGCCATTTTCAATAGTATGTTATTTTTGTTTTATGTAGCTCTACTTGGCCTTAGTTAGATTCGTATTAGGGATTGTGCTGGTTAGTTTTTGTCAGCTTGACACAAACTAGTCACCTGAGAAGAGGGAACCTCAATTGAGGAACTTCCTCCATGGGATTGGCCCATGACCATGTCTGTGTGACATTTTCTTAATTGATAATTAATGTAGGAGAGCCCATACCACTGTGGGCCGTGCTATCACTAGGTAGGTGTGCCTGGGCTGTACAAGAAATGTAGTTGAGCAAGTCAGGGGAAGCAAACCAGGAAGCAGCATTCCTCCATGGTTTCTGCTTCAGTTCTTGTTCTCAGGCTCCTGTACTCTGTAAGCTAACTAAACCCTTTCCTCCCCAAGTTGCTCTTTGTCGGAATGTTTTATCACAGCAACAGGAGAGCTAGCTAGAACAGGGACATACTGTCTAATTGCTGCTTTAAAGTCACTCAAAACCATTCTATTTGATTTCTCACTCACTCAGTAAGCAGGTAAGTGCGTTAGTTTCATTCACCTCTGATTTTTATAGATTTTGCTTTAAACTGTAAACATTTACCTATTTGTATGCTCCTACGTCACACACAGAAAGTGATGCATATGTTCAAAAGCCTAGCTTTCTTCATTCTGCCCCATTTCTAAATACTTTTGTTTTTCAGTTTTTGGATTATTCTATTGTGTTTATTAAAAATAGTTACAAATAGTTACAAATAGTTCTATCCATTTACTTGCAAATTTCATGATTTCATACCTCTTTTTTTTATTCCAAAGAGAGGCAATTTTTAACACATTTTTTTCAGAAATAACTTGAAGAAGGTTACATAAAAATATATATGCAATGAAGTTTAAGGGGGGGAAATAAGAATAAGAAATCAAAGACCAAAGGATTTGCTAACATGGAGTCACCTTTGGTGGAATAATGAAGGTTTCCATTAGCTCTGTTTATTTATTTATTTATTTGTTTGTTTGTTTGTTTGTTTGTTTTGGAAGAGCCTAACAAGTTTATTGGGCTTGCTAACAAAATAGGGTGGGAGCTTATTTACAGAAGAGTGGGTCCCTCCATTTTACAGCTGCTCTGGAAAGTCCACACTCAGATATAAGTCCTGTAACTTCCCAAAAGCTGCACAAAATGATGAGAGAGTTGCTTCACGGTGTTTTTGGCTTATTTAGCCATAGCTCATAGCCCCTCCCCCACATGCAGCTAAGGTTGACTGATTGGGTAGGAGGGGTAACTAACTCCCCCATCAATTCCTTGATGAGTGTGGAAGGAGGTGTGACTATAGCTTGCTGGCATAGTGGTCAGAGGACACTTCCAGTTAACACTCCACCTCTTCCTCCAGCTCTTACATTCTTTCTGCCAACCTCTTCCGCAAAAGTTCCTGAGCGATAGGTGTGGGATGATCTTCCTTCCATTGTGGCAAGGCACTGAACTTTCGGGTCGCTGCACCATCTGTATTCCATGGGCTATTGACTCATTTCAGTGGGATTCCATCTATTATAAAAACACAAGCAGCAAGAAACAAGAACATCTAGACAGTGTCTGCTATAATAACCTATGGGCATAAACACAAATGCTACATCCATTTAACAAAACAATTACAGCGGCTTCCCCACTGGGGCCAATATCCTCCCCTGCCACACGTGTTTGGCCTGGTCTACAGAACCAGATGTTTGTTCCACCTCTAGGAGTGGCATTATATCCAATCAAAAATTTGCTGGTTGTACATACACTAGACACACCACTATTGGAGCAGCTGGAACATCTTGTTGGTGTGTTGATAAGTACAGCGTGTGGGGTCCGTCGTTGAGCAGAATTATAGGGAATAGTTTCTCCCCAGCCATCTGCACATCACCTTCTGGCACTGGTAAAGGGAAAGAAGGAACCTGAGAGAGAAGAATAGTAGGAGAAAGGTGTTACTAGGGAGAAATATGCAAAAAGGGGTAGTCAAAAGGAAGAGACAAAGGAGAGCCATACAAAGAACTATGGGAATAAAAGGGGGAAAATTCTCCCAATACACAGTAAAAAAAAAACAGACAAAACTTAAGTACAGAAAGTACCCTATGGGGATGGAAGGAAGCCCTACCAGAAATCATACGGTTATTAAGTGAAAATCCCAGTGCCAGAGGTGGGTTGCCCACCTATGAGCTATTGGCCAGAAGGGCCCTAGAGATCCCCAAAACAATAAAGGCCATTGACAGTAATGTTGGTTGTACACCAGAAGTGGACAGTAAAACCCCGTTGCTGAAGACACTGCATGATGTGAGCACAGGAGAGGAAGAAATCAAGCTTGGAATAAGCCGAAAACTCCCTGGACTGAATGGGTGGCTTTCATACTGCCAAATTTCATCCTTCTTTATCATGGAGTAGAAATCCATTGTGTAAATGTATCACATTTTCATTATCCACTCGTCAGTTGAGGGGCACTTAGGTTGCTTCCATCTCTTAGCTATTGTGAAAAGAGCAGCAACAAACATGGATGTACAAGAGTCTCTGCAATAGGATGAGTCCTTTGGGTATAGGCCAAGGAGTGGTATAACTTGGTCATATGGTAGGTTCATTTTTAATTTTTAAGAGCATCTACACTGTTTTCCATAGGGATTGCATGAGTTTACAATCCCACCAGTAATAAATGAGTGTTCCCTTTTCCCCACATCCTCTCTAGCATTTGGTATCATTTGTTCTCTTGATCTCAGCCAGTCTGATTGGGTTAAGATGAAATCTTAAAGTGGTTTTAATTTGCATTTCCCTGATTACTAATGAAGTTGAACACCTTTTAAGATGTTTCTTAGCTATCTTTATTTCTTCTTTTGAGAACTCTCTGTTCAGTTCCTGAGCCTTTCTTTTAATTGGGTTACTTCATTTCTTGATTCTTTGTTTTTTGAGTTTGTTATATATTCTGGATGTTAAACCTCTGTCAGGTGTGTTGCTGGTGAAGATTATCTCCCATTCTGTGGGTTTTCTGTTCACTTCCTTTGTTGCTTCTTTCTTTTGCTGTACAGAAGATTTTTAGTTTAATGAGGTCCCACTTGTTGATTCTTGACCTTAATTCCTGACCAATTGGTGTCTGATTTAGAAATTTCTTTCCTACACCTATATCTTGTAGGTTATTGCCAGGTTTCAGGTTTCACATCGAGGTCTTTGATCCATTTGGAGTTGACTTTTATGCAAGATGAAAGATAAGGGTCTAGGTTCATTCTTCTACAGATGGAGATCCAGTTTTGCCAGCAACATTTATTGAAGATGCTGTCTTTCCTCCAGTGAAAGTTCTTGGTCCCTTTGTCAAAAACAGGTGTCTGAAATTGCATGTATTCATGGTTGGGTCTTCAATTATGTTCCATTGATCTATGGGTCTATTTTTGTTTCAGTACCATGTTGTTTTCATAGCTATAGCTCTGTGATACAGTTTGAAATCTGGTATAGTAATCCCCCCAGCATTGCTCTTTGTGCTCAGGGTTGCTTTGGCTATCCGAGGTCTTTGTGCTTCCATATGAATTTTAGGATTTTTTTCCCAATTCTTTGAAGAATATCATGGGGATTTTGATTGGCATTGCATTGAATCTATAACTGGCTTTTGGTAGAATGGTTGTTTTCACAATATTAATTCTTCTAACCCAAGAGCATGGGAGGTCTTTACATCTTCTGGTGTCTTCCTCAATCTCTTTCTTTAAAGACTTAAAAATTTCATTGTAGAGATCTTTAATGTCTTTGGTTAGGTTTATTCTGAGATTTTTTTTTTTTTGAGGCTATTGTGAATGGGAGGGGTTTTATGTACTCGTTCCCTAGCTGCTTGTTATTGGTATGTAGAAAGGCTACTGATTTTTGTGGATTAATTTTATAACCTGCACTTTACTGAAAGTGTTAATTATTTCTAGGAATTTTCTGGTGGAATAGATACAATATCTACAAAAGGGATGTTTTGACCTCTTTCTTTCCAAATAGTACTTGTTTATTTTCCTTCTCTTGTCTTATTGCTCTAGCAAGAGTTTCAAGTGCTGTATTAAAAAGGAACTGAGATAGTGGACAGCCTTGTTTGGTTCCTGATTTTAATGGGAATGCTTCCAATTTTTCTCCATTTAGAATGATGTTGGCTGTGAGTTTGTTGTATATAGCTTTAATTATGTTGAAATATATTCCCTCTGGTCCAATTCCCTCTAGGACTTTGAACATAAATGCATGTTGAATTTTGTCAAAGACCTTCTCTGCATCTATTGAGATGACCATGTGGTTTTTGACTTTGAGTCCATTTATATGAATTGTGACTTTTTTTGACTTTCGTATATTGAACAATCTCTGGAATAAAGCCAACTTGATCATGGTGGATCTTTTTAATGTGTGTATGCAGCTTGCAAGTATTTTCCTGAGAATTTTTGCATCTATTTTCATTAAGGATATGGGTCTATAGTTTTCTTTTTTGGTTGTATCTTTACCTGATTTTGGTAATGCTGGTTAGAGGGATGCTGGCTTCATAGAAGGAATTTGGAAGTTCTCTCTCTGTTTCTATCTTTTTGAATAAATTAAGTAGATCTTCTTTAAATGTCTTGTAGAATTCTGCTGTGAATCCATCTGGGCTTGCGCTTTCTTTAGTCAGGACATTTTGTATTACTGTTTCAATTTCCTTACATTTATGGTTCTATTTAAGCTGTTCATCTCTTCTTGGTTTAGCTTTGGTAATTCCCTTGATTTTAGATACACATTCATTTCTTTTAGGTTTCAAATTCAATAGTGTATAGGTTTTTTTTTTAATTTTCATACTATATATATTTTTAAAATTTTAATAACTACATGATTAGAAGAAACATTTCATTACAGCTTTAACATATTCAGCAACACACTCCAGAGCAAGAGTACATCTCTTTCACAAGTGGCTGTAAGTGTCTAGGTTCACAGTCTAATTAATACAGTTATGCAATATTGAACTCAGTATAAGCCCTGTAAGACATAAAATTGAATGAGTTTTTAACCTTTAAAAAAGATCTCCATTTCATTTTAGAATATATTGTTCCTTGCAGAAAGACTCATTGTTTTTGCTACTAACACTGAGATGTTGGCACATGCATCTCTAATCTGTATGTATCTGATTATTACTAGTCATGATCGCTCAGTCAACCAATTTCCAGACTTGAGACAGTTACAGACCCAGAACCCCTTGAATGAAGAAAAGGCCAGGTGCCCTTGAGGAAGGACCTTGTTACAGTACCAAAGAGTTATTCTGTTTACCTCTCACCCATCCTTCCCCAGAGGGACCTGTGGCCTTTTACTAGAGTAACTGTACATTGGGGGAAAGGAAATAATCAGACATTCCACAGCCTATTGGACACTGGTTCTGAGTTGACATGATTCCGGGAGATTCTAAAAAGCATTGTGGCTCTCCAGTTAAAGTAGGGGCTTATGGAGGTCAGGTGATAAATGGAGTTTTGGCTGAAGTCTGACTGACAGTGTGTCCAGTGGTCCCTGAACTCATCCTGTGGTTATTTCCCCAGGACCAGAATGTATAGTTGGGATAGATATACTTAGGAATTGGCAGAATCACCACATTGGTTCCCTGACCTGTGGAGTGGGGGCTATTATGGTTGGAAAGGCCAAATGGAAACCACTGGAACTGCCTCTTCCAGGGAAAATAGTGAACCAAAACCAGTATCGCATCCCTGGAGGGATTGCAGAAATTAGTGCTACTATCAAGGATTTGGAAGATGCAGGGGTGTTATTGTCTATCCCATCTCCCTTTAACTCTCCTATTTGGCCTGTGCAGAAGACAGATGGGTCATGGAGAACAACAGTTGATATCAAAAACTCAATCAAGTAGTGACTCCAATTGTAGATGCTGTACCAGATGTAGTTTCCTTGCTCAAGCAAATTAAC
>NW_008345290.1:1028042-1030195 GCF_000622305.1 Nannospalax galili
GTCCAGGCTGCTGTCCAAGCTGCTCTGCCTCTTGCGACATATGATCCAGCAGATCCAATGGTGCTTGAGGTATCAGTGGCAGATAAAGATGCTGTTTGGAGTCTCTGGCAGGCCCCCATAGGGGAATCACAGTGGAGGCCATTGGGGTTTTGGAGTAAGGCTTTGCCTTCATCTGTGGACAACTGTTCTCCCTTTGAAAGACAGCTCTTAGCCTGCTATTGGGCCTTAGTGGAAACTGAACGTTTGACAATGGGCCACCAATTCACCATGAGACTGGAGCGGCCCATCATGAGCTGGGTGTTATCTGACCCCCCCCCCCAGGCCGAAAAGTAGGACGTGCACAGCAACAATCCATTATCAAATGGAAGTGGTATATACGTGATCAGGCTCCAGCAGGCCTGGAGGGCACAAGCAAGTTACATGAAGAAGTTGCCCAAATGCCTATGATTCCTACTCTTGTTATGATGCCTCCTGTTCTCAAGCATGCACCTATGGCTTCATGGGGTATGCCCTATGATCGGTTGACTGAGGAAGAGAAGACTAGGGCTTGTTTTACAGATACTTCTGCACGCTATGCAGGCACCACTCAGAAGTGGATGGCTGCGGCATTAGAGCCAATTTCTGGAACAACCCTGAAGGACACTGGGAAAGGAAAGTTTTCACAGTGGACAGAACTTCGGGCAGTGCACATGGTCATGCATTTTGCTTGGAAGGAGAAATGGCCGGAAGTGCGATTATATACTGATTCATAGGCTCTAGCCAATGGTTTGGCTGGATATTCAGGGACTTGGAAGGAGCATGATTGGAAAATTTATGAGAAAGACATTTGGGGAAGAAGTATGTGGATAGATCTCTCCAAATAGGCTAAGGATGTGAACATACTTGTGTCTCCTGTAAATGCTCATCAAAAAGTGGCTTCAGCAGAAGATGAGTTCAATATCTAAGTATATTTGATGACCCGCTCTGTGGACTGTCAGCCTCTTTCTTCAGTTACCCGTGTCATTGCTAAATGGGCCCATAAACAAAGTGGCCATGGTGGCAGAGATTGAGGTTATGCATGGGCTCGACAGCATGGACTCCCACTCATGAAAGAGGAATAGACACTTATTCTGGTTATGGATTTGCCTTTCCTGCATGTAATGCTTCTGCCAAAACTACTATCCAGGGAGTTACAGAATGCCTTATCTACCGTCATGATATTCCACACAACATCACTTCTGACCACGGAAATCTCTTCACAGCCAAATAAGTGCAACAGTGGGCCCATGGTCATGGAATCCACTGGTCTTACCATGTTCCTCACCATCCTGAAGCAGGCTGGCTTGATAGAACGATGGAATGGTCTCTTAAAGACACAGTTACAGCACCAATTAGGTGGCAATAACCTGGAGGGCTGGGGCAGTGCCCTCCAGAATGCAGTGTATGCTTTGAATCAGCATCAAATTTATGGTAAATTTTCTCCAATAGCCAGGATTCACGGGTCCAGGAATCAAGGGGTGGAAGTGGGAATGATTCCACTCACTATCACCTCTGGTGACCACTACAGAAATTTTTGCTTCCTGTACCCTTGACTTTGCACTGTACTGGCTTGGATGTTTTGGTTCCAGAGGAGGGAGTGTTTCTGCCAGGAGAAACAACAACCATTCCATTACACTGGAAGCTAAGACTTCCCGCTGGACACTTTGGGCTTCTGATGCCCTTAAGTCAGCAGGCTAAGAAAGGGATAACAATATTAGGAGGGGGTGATTGACCCAGACTACCAGGGGGAAATTGGACTGGTTCTCCACAATGGTGGTAATGAAGATTATATCTGGAAGGCAGGAGATTCCTTAGGGCGACTTTTGGTGTTACTATGTCCTGCGATTAAGGTCAATTGGAAGCTGCAACAACCCAATCCAGGCAGGACAACAAATGGCCCAGACCCTTCAGGGATGAAAGTGTGGGTCACTCCTCCAGGGAGAGCCAAGACCTGCAGAGGTGCTTCCTGATGGTGGAGGAAATACAGAATTGGTCAAGGAGGAAGGTAGTTACAAATACCAACTTAGGCCATGTGACCAGTTGCAGAAACGTGGATTGTAGTTGACATGAGTATTTTTGTCCTATTTGTTTAAGAATAGGCTTGTGCATGTATACACATATGTTAAGCAGATACT
>NW_008345290.1:1030592-1033101 GCF_000622305.1 Nannospalax galili
TGACTGGATCTGGGATTAACTGAAATGAAAGAGATCTTCTTGATTGGATCATCTGAAGCTGGAAGACAGACCCTAAATGTGGGTGTTACCTTCTGATGGCAGCCCATATAAAAGGCGAAGGCAGAGGAGAACGCCCGGCTTCTGGCTGCTTGCCGTCTCTCTCACTGGTGAGTTCTTTTTGCTGCTGTAGACTGAAGACTAGCTGATTTTTTGTGATTTGTCAGACCTTCAGTGCCAGATTGGGACTACTGAGACATCCAGCCTCATGGACTGAGCGACTATGGGTTCTCAGTCTCTCCAGTGTGGTGTAGCCATTGTTGGACTACTTGGACTATCCTGTGAGCTAAGCTGATAAATCTCTATACATATATATTCATTCTACCTGATCCGTTTCTTTGAAGAACCCTGACTAATAGACTTATCAGGCAGCAAAGAGTTGTTAATATTCCTTTAGATAAATTGGGGACTGCTGTTCATTTTCCCAGTTCTATGCTGGGTTACTATCTGGGAGTCCCTTTGGTCACCCTGGATAACAACTCAAAAGAAGGTATCTCCAATCTGGCATTGTTGCTTGGTCTGTAGCCTTTAGCTATACATATGGACTCTTAAAAATTATATTGGCCCCTTTAATCTTTGGTTATTACTTTCCTTTTGGGTATTTAAGGCCATACACTTGGCCCAGATAAACCAATTTATTTTTATTCTTAAGGTCGTTTGAGGATCTGTTCCTCAGGGATCACATGGGCTTAGGAGGAGCCCCTGGTTCCTTTCTTTTACCAGTTTCACCTATGTCAAGATAAGTCAAAAGTCCTGCTCAACTATGGCTGGCTTCGCTTGGCATGGAAGAAATGATTGCTCTCTGTTGACCCTCTTATTTGTAGACTGGACACTGGTTCAAATCCATCTCATGGTGTCTCCTAGGCCTCCTTGATCAAGAAGACAAACGACCCACCACAATTACAGGACATTTTGAGAGATGCTCATAGTCTGCCGGAACTAGGTGACCTAGGAGGGCAAGGAACAAACACTGTCTTTTATGTTCCTCTGACCAAATTATTATAGGTCTCAAATTATGTCTGTTAAACATCCAAGAAGGTTAGTTCCACCAGTCTGGGCCTTTTAATTACTCTATTTCATGTAGATAAATCTTGGGCAAAGACCACATGTTCTCATATAAACCTTACCTAGACATATATTTCTTGATCTTCTATTTATAATTTCTCAGTAGGTTGTTGGAGTAATATGGTTCCCTCTGGTTTTTAAAACTAGCTAGGCATTATTTATCTCTCGCATTGTCGCACCCCATCATCATGGTTTCCCCAATTAAGGTGCCCCCATTTTCCCCCTTTCTCCCTTAATATTACCGTTTTCCTATGGTCCTACCTCTCTTGAGCTCCTTCTTTCCCTTTAACCCCTAGGTTCCTTGTATACCCTGCCCTCCCCCCTCCCTTCCACTAACCCAATTTTTATCCATATCTCCCTTATTAAGGCCTTTTTCATACTATTCTTCTCTTTCAGATTCTTTCTTTTCCTTTACCTCCCTGGTTCTTTCCATTATCCTGGTTCCCGTAGTTATGTCTGGATACATACTCACTTATCAGGGTTTGGTTCTAGGATCCACATATGAGGGAGAACATACATCGATTTTTTTCACCTGAGTCTCTGTTACTTCACTTAGTATAACAGTTTCTAGTTCCATCCATTTCCCTGCAAATTTCATGATTTCATCTTTCTTTACTGCTGAGTAAAACTCCATTGTATAAATGAACCACATTTTCATTATCCACTTGGCAATTGAGGGACACTTAGTTTGTTTCCACCTCTTTGCTACTGTGAAAAGAGCAACAAAAAACATGGATGTACAAGTGTTTCTGCAATACTGCAATAGAATGAGTTCTTTGGGTATATGCCAAGGAGTGGTATAACTGGGTCAAATGGTAGGTTTGTTTGTAGTTTTTTAAGCTTCCTCATTGCTTTCCATAGGGGTTGAAGAAGTTTGCAGCCCCACCAGCAGTGTCTGAGTGTTCCCCTTTCCCCACATCCTCTCCAACATTTGGTATCATGTGTTCTCTTGATCTTAGCCAGTCTGACTGGAGTAAGATGAAATCTTAAAGTGGTTTTAATTTGCCTTTCCCTAAATACTAATGATATTGAACATCTTTTAAGATGCTTCATAACCTTGTTTACTTCTTCTTTTGAGAAATCTCTGTTCAGCTCCTTAGCCCATCTTTTGATTGGGTTGCTTCTTCTCTTGATTCTCTGTTTTTTGAGTTCATTATATATTCTGGATATTAAACCTATGTCGGATGTGTCGCTGGTAAAGATTTTCTCCCATTCTGTGGGTTTTCTGTTTGCTTCCCTGGTTGCCTCCTTTGATGTACACATCTTTTATTTGGGTTACTTCTTGTCTTGAGTCTCTGTTTTCTGAGTTTGTTATATATTCTGGATATTAAACCTCTGTTGGATGTGTCACTGGTGAAGATTTTCTCCCATTCTGTGGGTTTTCTGT
>NW_008345290.1:1033312-1033981 GCF_000622305.1 Nannospalax galili
GAATTGACTTTTGTGCAGGGTGAAAGATAGGGGTTTAGTTTCATTCTTCTACAGGTGGAGATCCAGTTTTGCCAGCACCATTTGCTGAACATGCTGTCTTTCCTCCAGTGGATATTCTTGGCCCCTTTGTCAGAGATTAGGTGGCTGAAATTGTATTTACTCATATTTGGGTCTTCCATTTTGTCCCATTGATCTATGGGTCTATTTTTGTGCCAATACCATGTTGTTTTTATGACTATAGCTCTGTAATACAGCTTAAAATCTGGTATAGTAATCCCCCTGGCATTGCTCTTAATGCTCAGGGTTGCTTTGGCTATCCGAGGTCTTTTCTGCTTCCCTATGAATCTTAGGATGTTTTTTTCCAATTCTGTGAAACATGTCATGGGGATTTTGATTGGCATTGCATTGAATCTATAAATGGCTTTTCGTAAGATGGTCATTTTCTCAATATTAATTCTTCCAATCCATGAGCATGGGAGGTCCTTCCATCTTCTGAAGTCTTCCTCAATCTCTTTCTTTAAAGATTTAAATATTTCATTGTAGATGTCTTTAATGTCTTTGGTCAGGTTTATTCTGAGATATTTTATTTTATTTTTTGTAGTTATTGTGAGAGGGAGTGTTTCCATGTGTTCTTTCTCTGATTGCTTGTTATTGGTATATAGAACGGCC
>NW_008345290.1:1034536-1035162 GCF_000622305.1 Nannospalax galili
GTGTCTGTATGCGGTTTGCAAGTATTTTATTGAGAATTTTTGCATCTATGTTCATTAAGGATATGGGTTTATAGTTTTCTTTTTTGGTTGTATCTTTACCTGGCTTTGGTATTAGAGTGATGGTGGCTTCACAGAAGGAATTTGGAAATTCTCCCTCAATTTCTATCTTTTTGAATAAGGTAGTGTTGGATGTATATCTTCTTTAAATGTCTGATAGAATTCTCCTGTAAATCCATCTGGTTCTGGACTTTTTTTAGTTGGGAGGTTTTGTATTACTGTTTTAATTTCTTTTTGTATTATGTGTTTGCTTAAGCGGTTACTCTCTTCTTGTTTTAGATTTGGTGGTTCCCATGCCTTTAGATATCCGTGCATTTCTTTTAGGTTTTCAAATTGAGTAGCATGTAGGTTTTTAAAGTATTCCCTCTTAACGTTCTGTATCTTTCTGCTGTCTGTTGTGATGTTTCCCCTTTCATCTATGATTTTGTTGATTTGGAGGTGCTCTTTCTTTCTTTTGGTTAACTGGGCTAGCAGTCTGTCAATCTATCTTTTCAAAGAACCAGCTCTTGGATTCGTTGATTCTTTGTATTTTTTTCTTTGTTTCTATTTCATTAATTTCTGCCCTGATT
>NW_008345290.1:1035637-1037162 GCF_000622305.1 Nannospalax galili
TGTATTTGTTGAGGTTTGTTTTGTGCCGCCATATACAGTCGATTTTGGAGAAAGTTCCATGGGGTGTTGAGTAGAAAGTATGTCCGATGATAGTTGGGTGGAATACTCGGTAGATATCTGTTAAGTACATTTGATATATGTTATTATTTAATTCAGATATCTCTCTGTTAACTCTCTGCCCTGTTGACCTATCTAATGGAGACAGTGGGGTATTGATGTCCCCTACTATTAATGAATTGGGATTAATCTGGTTCTTAAAGTCTTGTAGTATTTTTTTTATGAAATTGGGTGCTCCAGAGTTTGGTAAATATATGCTCATGATTGTAATATCATCTTGATGTATTGTTCCTTTGATCAGAATGAAGCAGCCCTCTTTATCTCTTCTGATTAGCTTTAAAGTCTATTTTGTCAGATATTAGAATTGCAATGCCTGCTTTTTTCTTAGTGCCATTTGCTTGGTATATTTTTTTCCATCCTCTCACTTTGAGGTAGTGTCTGTCCTTGAAAATGAGATGAGTTTCTTGCAGACAACAAAAAGATGGGTTTTGTTTCTTAATGCATTCAACTAGTCTGTATCTTTTGACTGGGGAGTTCAGTCCAAGTCCATTAATAAAGTTATTAATGAAAGATGTGTATTGAATCCTGTCATTTTTATTTCTATTCATATTCTTGATATAGCTGTGCATTTCGACAGTTACACCTTCACTGAATTTCCGCAACCACTTGGATATAGTCATTCCTTTCTTCAGCTCTTTGTATTGCTTCCAGAACTCTCTGAAGGGCTGGTTTTGTGCACATGAATTCCTTCAGCCTATTTATGTCATGGAAGATTTTTCTTTTCCTTTTGGCTATAATGGACATTTTGGCTGGGTATAGTAATCTGGGTTTGGCATCTGTGGTCATTTAAAACTGGGAATATTTGGCCCAGGCTCTTATGGCTTTCATAGTTTGCACTGAAAAGTCAGCTGTAATCGTAATGGGTTTTCCTTTATATGTGACTTGTTGTTTCTCTTTTGCATCTTTCAGTATTGTCTCTTTGTTTTGTATGTTTAGTGTTTTTACTATGATGTGCTGTGGAGAGTTTCTTTTCTGGTCCTGCTTCCTCTATGTAGATGATGCATAAGTTTGCTCTTTTTATGGTGTCACACAATTCCTGCATATTCCATTCTTGTGTTTTCTTCAATTTTTTATAAATCTTTGCTTGAGTGGTCTTTTCATCCACTTTATCTTCCAGTTTTGATATTCTGTTTTCCTATTGGTGAGGCTTTCTCCTGTCTAATTGTCTTACTAAGTGTTTCACTTCCTTCTTCATTTCAGCCTGAGTAGTCTTCAATATTTCTAGCTCTTTTCTGAATTCATTCAGAAGTTTATCCCTATCTCCTTTCAGTTCTTTGATTTCTTTTTGTTTTTTTAAAATTCATTGAATTCTTTTATCGTGTTTATAATTGTTCTTTTGCGTTTCATGTCCTGTTACCTCTAGGGGTTTCTCATTGCATGTCTCTAGAGGACTGTTGGTACTTGTTGG
>NW_008345290.1:1037243-1043375 GCF_000622305.1 Nannospalax galili
AGCATTCAAGTTTAGGTCTGCTTCTTTTGTGAACTTTATGTGTCTTTGTGGTTTACTTTTTGGGCATGAAAAGCTGATTCCTCTAAGCTTCTGGTTCTCTCTTTTGATTTTATATTGGAGTGGCCATATTGCTTTTTTCTTGAGGAGTTCCCACAGATGTCCACGTCAGATGAGGAACAGTTGCTCTCAGGCTTTCTCCTAAGGTCTGGATCCTTCCCGGAAAGATTTTGGCCTCAGGAATTTGGGGGTTGGGCTGGCCTGGTAGCTGGGTCCAGGAAAGATGCTGATCTAGGGCAGCTGGTGGTCTTGCCACCCAGTAATGCAAAGGCGGATGACGGCTGAGAGAGGCCCCAAGGGCTCCTGGGGACTTCAGTGAAGAACTGGATTGGTGTGAATGCAAGGGATCAGGAAGCAGTGGTGGTTCCCCTGGTGTCTGGGGCACCAAGACAAGGAATGTGACAAGACCCAGGCTAGGAGGCGAGTCAGGTTGGGGAGATGGGAGGGTGAATGAGATTGGGGGAGTCATGGTGTGGAGGACACGATCGACTTACCCTGAGAGAGGCCTTCAGGTTGTGCAGGCCCTGTGAAGCAGAGAGCATGTATAGGTTTTTACTAGAAACTGTTATACTAAATGAAGTAACATAGTCTCAGAAAAACAAATGATGTATATTCTTCATATTTGGATCTTAGCACCAAACCCTTATATGTGAGTGTGTATCCAGATATAACTTCAGGAACCAGAATAATGAAAAGGAAGCAGGAAGGGAAAGGGAAAGAAAGAACCTGAGAGCTAAGAACAGTAGGAGGCAGGTGTTATTAAGGGAGAAATGGATAAAAATGGGGCTACTTAAATGAAAAGGGGGAGGGAGGGTTATACAAGGTAACTTGGGCATAAAGGAAAAGAGGGAGCTCAAGGAAGATGGGACCATACGAGACTAGTATATCAAGGGAGAAATGGGGAAAATGACACTTTAAATGGGAAACCATGGTGGAAGGGTTATACAGGGAGAGAGAGGAGAGATAAATAATGCCTAGCTAGTTTTTAAAAAACAGAGGGAAACATATTAGTCCGACAACCTATTGATGAATTACACACACAGTATCTCTACATGAGTCTATGTGTATAGCTAAAGGCTGCAATAAGAAGAAACAGTGCCAGAGAGGATAAATTTTCCTTTGAGTTGTTGGCCAGGGTGGTCCAAGAGACTCCCAAAATTACACAGGCTATTGCCACAATCCTTGATTTCCCCCCAAGAACTTGAAGGTAAGACCCTACTGTTGAAGAGAGAGCATACTTCAGACATAGGATTTGGAGCAATAGAGTTGGAACTGACTCCCCTGAGGGCTAGTTCTCATAGCTTTGGAGAGCACTATAAAGGTATCAAGGGAAAACATCAATCAATGGTCCAACACCAACTTCAAGACCAAATAACCACATCAGTGGCCAACACAGCACACGACGTTGGTGCAGTAGTGGCACTTTTATCTTGAGGGCAATCAACAGCTACCTGATTGGGCCAAAAGCCCACTCAATGGTACTGTAAGCATAACCAAATACACATGGCTGGAGTGGTCATAGATCTTAGAGAAAACCCCAAGACTGTCACAGCCCTAGACGAATGTAATTTCTTACTATGTGCAATTTATGCTACCTTATATTTAATATCCCATCACCACTCATCAAAGAAGCTTATTTTGCACCAGAGACTATTACCAAGTATCCATGACTGGTCACACACAGACATTGTCTATGAATTTCCCAGGCCTAAGTGACACATCTACAATGCAACCTCTACACCTAAGGCTCATGGAAGATATAACAGGGGTAAAAAAGAAGACACTAATGAATCTCTCAATTCTCATCAATGAAGGTTCCTCATGCAGCAGAGGGCCAGGAACACAAAATGTTACAAATGGCCAAAGCATAGTGATTAAGAGTCTGTAGAATGCTGGTTTTTGGACAGGACTCCTATACTAAACTTCACCCACCCAAGGCTCAGGGACGATCTCAGAAGACAGGTGGAAAGATTGTAAGAGCCAGGGAAGAGTTGCGTGACCATATGGAAACAGAGTCCTATAAGAGTCCTGCAGAGTCCAAGTCCTAGGAACCTGATTGTATGATTCTATGATAATGGTCTCAGCATATCCAAGTCCCATGCAAGCTCAGGCAGACAAAAACTCAGCATAGAAATGGGGGAAAGAACAGCAGACCCCAATCTTAGCTGAAGAAATATTGGCAACTGATTACTGCTAGGTGAGGAAGAGTTGACCTTCCTAAAACAAGGGACTCTAGACAGGTTCACTAGATCTCAGTGGCTAGACTGGCACTGGGCAGTATCTGGGGACACTGACTTGACACAGTGGGTCTTTACACGGATGACAGAGTATACTGGTTCCAGTGGGTGAACTATAGGAGTGTGCCAGTGGGGATGGGAGTATAACGATGATTAAGATTGTTTGAGATGTTCTGTATGAAATATACAAAAATTCAATAAAAACAAATTTAAAAAATAACACATACAGATACTATATGTGTATGATGTACCCTCTCTGCTTTCATAGATAAATGAAAGTTAACACATACATTTGTCTTTTTCATTTTTTAATTAAAAAAAAAATGTATCTTAGAAAGCATTCTACTACAGCATATAGAAACATTCCTTGTTCTTTTTTATAGTTGCATGCTACTCTACTGTACACAGTTTATCCAACAACCTCTGATCACTGGATGTTTTACTACTAATCACTAGTCTTTTATAATCAGTGCTATAGTGACTGGCCCTGTGTATACTTTCCTACAAGAAAGATTGATACATCAAAGAAATACATTGGTAATTTTTCCAGAAATATAGGTGAGCTCTAGGATTTTATTATCTTGATAGAAGAGTGATAGATAAGTGCCTTTTTTTCTCAGGCACATGAACAATTACCTCTTCCCAGTGAATTCACACTGATAGAAGGTATAGTTCTCTTGCTTCAAGTTAAAGAATAAATCAATTATAAAGCTAGGAAAATTTTAAAAATAGTATTGTACTGTAGCTTGGATTTGTGTTTTTTTCTCTTGTGAGGAAGGCCCAGGATCTTTCCTTACCCTTAATGTTTTTACATGATTGAACATGGCTCAGCATTCCATATTTGTATTCTTGCTAGCAAAGTGAAAAGAGATGAAGAACTGGAAAGCAGGCAGTGCTAAGAGCTCGGCACACACAGAATCATAAACAACAAAAGAAATTCACAAGCCAAAATCATAATGAAAGAATAATAAAATGGAAAACCAAAACACTATCTCCCCACCAAACTCCACCAGTACTGTGGAAGAGTTCTACAAGGAGAACCCCCTAGAGATAACCCAGGACACTGAATTTAAAAGAACAATCATAAACATGATCAAAGAATTCAACAAATTTAAAGAACACCCGAACAAACAAATCAAAGAGCTAAAAGAAGATTGGGATAAACTTCTGAATGAATTCACAAAAGAGACAGAAATATTGAAGAAAACTCAGGTGGAAATGAAGAAGGAAGTGAAAAACTCAGTAAGCCAACTTGAAACACAGGGGAAAGCCTCACTGCTAGAACTAATAAAATGGAAAACAGAGTATCAACACTGGAAGATAAAGTTGAATAATTGGACCACTCAAGCAACAATTATGGAAAATTAAAAAAAAAACAAAAACCATGGGAATAGAATATGAAAGAGATGTAGAACATCATGAAAAAACCAAATCTATGTATCATAGGAATAGAGGAAGGAGAATTTCAGGTTAATGGTATTGACCAGATCTTAAACAGGATTGTAGAAGAGAATTTGCTGAAATTAAGGAAAGACGTCCCCATACAAATACAGGAAGCACATGGAATACCAAATAGACAGGATCAGAAAAGAAAATCCCCATGATATAGCATAGTAAAAACACTAAATGTACAGAACAAAGAGAGAATACTGAAAGCATCTAAAGAAAAACAAGCCACATACAAAGGAAAGCCCATCAGAATTATAGCTGACTTATCTATGCAAACTATGAAAGCCAGAGGAGCCTAGACTAAGGTATTTCCAGTTCTACATGACAATGGATGCCAACCCAGAATACTTTACTCAGCAAAAATGTCTATTTTAGTTGAGGGAGAAAGAAAAATCTTCCATGACACAAATAGCCTGAAAGAATACATGTCCACAAAACCAGCCCTTCAAAGAATACTTGAAGCAATGCAGAGAGCAGAGACAGAAAAACAACTATACACTGGGGCAATGAAAGAAAATAAATAAAGGTGTAATTGAGGAAACACAAACTTTGACAGAGAACATAAACAGCAATCAAAATGACAGCAACCAATACACATCTTTCAATAATAACCTTAAATATCAGTGGACTGAACTCCCCAGTCAAAAGACACAGGTCAAGTGAATGGATTAAGAAACAAAATCCATCTATTTGCTGTCTGCAAGAAACCCATCTCACCTTCAAGGACAGGCACTACCTTAAGGTAAAAGGATGGAAAAGAATATTTCAAGTGAATGACACAAAGAAACAAGCAGGAGTTGCAATTCTAATATGTGAGAAAATAGACTTAAAAGTAAAACTAATCAGAAGAGATAAGGAGGGTCACTTCACCCTGATCAAAGGAACAATTAACCAAGAATATATTACAATCCATATATGCATCAAACTCTGATGCACCCAAATTCATAAAAAATAAAACACTACAGGACTTTAAGACACAGATTAACCCCAAATTAGTAATAGTAGGGGACTTCAGTAACCCACTGTCTCCATTACACAGGTCAACTGGACAAAGAATAAATGGAGAGACGTCCAAACACTGAAGAATACACTTTCTACTCAGCACCCCATGGAACTTTTTCAAAAATTGACCACATATTGGGCCACAAAACAAACCTCAACAAATACAAAAAAATTGAAATAATTCCATGCATTCTATCAGACCACAATGCAATAAAACTCAAAATCAACACGGATAAAGCCCTAGTCACTACACAAACTCATGGTAATTAAACAACACAGTCCTAAACAATGAGTGGGTCAAAGAAGAAATTAAGAAAGAAATAAAAGAATTCCTGGAATTCAACGAAAAGGACAATACAACACAACACAACCTGTGAGACACTTTAAAAGTAGTCCTAAGAGGGAAGTTTATAGCTCTAAGTGCTTACATTAAAAAATTAGAACGAGCCCAAATAAATGACCTAACACTGTAACTCAAGACACTGGAAAGGCAAAAACAAATGAAACCCAAACCCAGCCGAAAAGAAATAACAAAAATCAGAGCAAAAATTAATGAAATAGAAACAAAGAAAACAATACAAAGAATAAATGAGTCTAAGAGCTGGTTCTCTGAAAGGCTAAAGGAGATAGACAGACCCTTATCCCAGTTAACAAAAAGAAAGAAAGAGCAAATCCAAAACAACAAAATCAGAGTTGAAAAGGGAAACATCACAACAGACAAACAAAAAGATCCAGACCATTATAAGGGAACATTTTAAAAAATCTATACACTACTAAGTTTGACAATCTGAAGGAAATGGATGGATATCTAAAATCATGGGAACCACCAAAGTTAAGCCAAGAAGACATCAACAGTTTAGACAGACCCATAACATATAAGGAAATTGAAACAGTAACACAAAGCCTCCGAACTGAAAAAATGCCCAGGCCCAGATGGATTGACAGCAGAATTCTACCAGACATCTAAAGAAGACCTCCAACCAATACTACTTAAATTATTCAAAACAATAGAAACAGAGGAAGAACGCCCAAATTTCTTCTATGAAGCCAGCATTACTCTAATACCCAAACCGGGTAAAGACACAACCAAAAAAGAAGACTATAGACCCATATCCTTATTGAACATAGATGCAAAAATTCTCAACAAAATATTTGCATGCCATATACAGACACACATCAAAAAGATCATTCACCATAATCAAGTAGGTTTATTCTAGAGATGCAGGGCTGGTTCAAAATATGCAAGTCAATAAACATCATTAATTATATAAATGGACTCAAAGACAAAAACCACATTGTCATCTCAATAGATGTAGAAAAGGCTTGACAAAATCCAGCATGTATTTATGTTCAAAGTCCTAGAGGGAATTGGACTGGAGGGAACATA
>NW_008345290.1:1043725-1076930 GCF_000622305.1 Nannospalax galili
AATCTGACCAAAGACACCAAAGATCTCTACAATGAAAATTTTAAATTGTTAAAGAAAGAGATGGAAGAAGACACCAGGAGATGGAAGGATGCTCATGGATTATTATTGTGAAATAATAATATTAATTATTAATATTGTGAAAATGACCATCCTACCAAAAGCAATATATAGATTCAATGCAATGCCACTCAAAAGCCCCATGACATGCTTCACAGAACTAGAAAAAAAAAAAATCATCCTTAAATTCGTATGGAAGCTCAAAAGACCCCGGATAGCCAAAGCAACCTTGAGCACAAAGAGCAATGCTTGGGGGATTACTATACCAGATCTCAATGTATACTACAGAGCTAAAGTCATAAAAACAGCATGGTAATGGCACAAAAATAGACACATAGATCAGTGTCTACGCAAAACCTGATATTTGACAAAGGTGCCAAGAACACACAGTGGAGGAAAGACAGCATTTTCAACAAATGGTGCTGGCAAAGCTGGATCTCCACCTGTAGAAGAATGAAACTAGATCCTTATCTTTCACATTGCACAAAAGTCAACTCCAAATGCATCAAAGACCTCAATGTGAAAATGGAAACCCTGAAACTATTAGAAGAAAATATTGGCAGTAACTTACAAGATATTAGATGTAGGAAAGGATTTTCTAAATCAGACAGACATTGCTCAGGAATTAAGGTCAGGAATTAACAAGTGGGACTTCATTAAACTAAAAAAGTTTCTGTACAGCAAAAGAAACAATAAAAAAGTGAAGAGAAAACCCACAGAATGGGAAAAAAATCTTCACCAGTGACACATCTGACAGAGGTTTAACATCCAGATTATATAAACAACTTATAAAACAAAGAATCGAGAAACCAAATGACCCAATTAAAAGATGGGCTAAAGATCTAAACAGAGAGTTCTCAAAGGAAGAAATAAAGATGGCTAAGAAGCATCTCAAATAGTGTTCAACATCGTTAGTAACTAGGGAAATGCAAATTAAAACCACCCTAAGGAATCACCTTACCCCAATCAGACTGGCCAGGATCAAGAGAAAAAATGATATCAAATGTTAGAGAGGATGTGGGGAAAGGGGAACGCTCATTCACTGCTGGTGGGATTGCAAACTCGTGCAGCCCCTATGGAAAACAGTGTGGAGAACTCTTAAAAAACTAAAAATGAACCTACCATATGACCTAGTTATACCACTCCTTGGCATATACCCAAAGGATTCATCCTATTGTAGAGACACTTGTACAACCATGTTTGTTGCTGCTCTTTTCACAATAGCTAAGAGATGGAAGCAACCTAGGTGTCCCTCAATTGATGAGTGGATAATGAAAATGTGGTTCATATATACGATGGAGTTTTACTCAGCAGTAAAGAAAGATGAAATAATGAAATTTGCAGGTAAATGGATAGATCTAGAAACTATTATACTAAGAGAAGTAACACAGACTCAAAAAAATAAATGACTTATGTTTTCCCTCATATGTGGATCCTAGCACCAAATCCTTTTAAATCCCATGTCCTTTTAATAAGATGATGCTGTACGGCAGTCTCTTCTGTATGAAATAACTTATCATCATCATGACTTCAGCTGTGCCTGATCGCTAAATATCATCAGAACTGGGCTTGTTGATGGTTGTGCTCATTCATTAAAGGAGGGCAAAGCAGGGTCATTGGACCCTCATTGAGTATCCAGCCATTCTTTCCAGCCAACTGTACATAATTTGGCCCTACTCACAAATGGCCTCTTGGATTTGGGGAGGGCTGAAGTATACAATGTGGGGAAGGCTAGGAAGAGAAGGCATGACCAAGAGAAGGCTTTCCAGTGTGCATACCCTCAGGTCATATATATATACCCCAGTCCCCCCTCAGTTATCTCTAAGCCTTTGAGAGGCAACTAACACTGATTCTAGCCACTCCAACAGCTATCAAAATACCTGAAAGCAAATCCTGAATCCATCAGTCTAAAGTCCAGCCTTGCCAGACAACAGAAAAATGAGAAGGAACCCAGTAGAGGGATGCTTTTGGAAGCCCTTGTCAAGAAATTCCAACGGACTCTCATATGAACATTTGAAAATTGCCCTGTTCTGAGGTTTTTCTAGTTGCCTGTCTAGAACTTGTAATGCTAATTACTCTTGCCTTTACTTCTCCTTCACACACACACACACACACACACACACACACACACACACACACACACACACAAGAATTATGCAATTTGGGAGTCTTTTAGATAGACCCACTGAAGGGATACCTCAGTTGCCTCACCCTGCATGTTCAGCATGGAAGAAGCCAGAGTGGTCTGCATCCCAATTCCCTCTCTGCAAGTTGGGTAACCTCTTCAGAGGATGGTGTGATAAGAATAGGAGGTAGGAATTGGCTAGGTAGTTAGGGTAAAAAGACCCCAAAGAAAAGTAACCAGTTTCTTGGTCAAAAGTCACAATGTCTTTGGGCCTCTTAGCAACATACTCCGTTCCAAAGGCCAAAAATGTCCAAAGTATTTGGGAGCTTTTATCTAACCCTTAAAAGATTTTAGGGTTACCTCTTCAGAGGGGGGAATGTTAGAGTAGCCAAAAGTCCCATAAAAATAAATAAATCAATCAATTAAAGAAGAAAGAGTACATGAAGTTATTAGAAAAAAAGTGATGGGGAAATATGGGAAGAATTGGAGAGGAGGGAGTGGGCATGGATTTGATCAAAACACGTATTTATGTATGACATTCTCAATAAATTATTTTTTAAAAAAAGACCTAGGCACACGTGTTGCATGCTTCAGTGACTTTCACTTCCCATTAGTTGCAAGGAAAATTTTAAAATGCAATGTGTAGTTTGGGTGACCATAAATTCCATTAAAACTTGCAGGGGGAATCAGGAAGCAGAGAGCAGGACTTCTGGGTAAATTGGCAGAGTGGAAGCCTCACCTCTGACACCTAGTAAAAAAAAAAAAACAGTCAAGATAATACACATGAGGCAGGAGACAAGATCTGTAATGAATTTATTAAGTCAGGGGAGGGGGCTATGTACGAAAGCAGGTAGGAGAATTGGGGGCCTGGATACAAGTCCTCTTGAATCAGCACCAAACTGGCTGAATCGAGCTGCCCTCGGGAGAGCAACAGAAATGGCACAAGTAATGCAGCTTCTCACACTAGGCCTGAAGGACCAGAAGAGGCCAAAGTGAAGTGCACGGGTCTAAGGAACCACCAGGAAAGGACTTACAGCCTCCCTTCATCCATATACCAGAACCTCATGGAACATAGAACCTGCAGAGATCAAACCCCCTACACCCCATAGCACCACTTGGCACTTGCTAGAGCCAGAGGGATCTGAGAAAGTCTCCTTTCAACTCAGTGCTACCAATTAATTCCATAAGTGTCCTTTTCATTTCTTACTTGTTATTTTTAAATCTCTACTCTTGCACATATATCTCATGATAGGTTTTCTTTTTTGCATATTGCTCAGTTGGGTTTTAGGATGGTTGCTTATGTTTCTTGCCTGGTCTGTTAGGCACCCTCACTATACTTTCCACCCACATCTCATATATTTCTACTCTTATTCCTAAATCTTTTCCTCCTCTGCTCTTGTTAATTTAACCTTCCATAGCTTTAATAATTTCTAAAATCTGTGGACCCCAGCAGTTTCCCAACTTTCCCTGCCAGCTAATTTTCCAGCTTGATTTTCTTTTCTTTTCTTTTCTTTTCTTTTCTTTTCTTTTCTTTTCAAAATCAATCCAATACTTGTCCTCATCCTCTCTCACCTCACACCTCTCCCCCCCAGTCTTAGTAACTAAAATCCACGTATATGCCTTACTATCCTTGGTTGTTTGTCCTCAGACACTGAAGTCAAAGGGAACACTGATGTTAATTGGTTAGTGCTACATTTGCATAGTGGTAAGACCCAGCAGCTGTGGTTGCTCTCACAGCTAATACTCTACTAAGGAAATACTATAGATTCCACACCCACCCTGGCACTCTGAACTGAAGAACTGTTTTCTGAACTATGCACCTCAACTCTACCATGTCAAAGTCCTACCTGAACATTGCAAATACTTCCACTGAAAGAATGTAGCTGAATACAGAAGAAACAAACAAAAACACAAGACCTGAAGGAATGAAATAACCCCAAATGCATGAATCCTAATGTGGTAACAGGAAACATGAAGAACTAAGGCAGCATAACTCCTACAGAAATGACTAATCTTACAGTACCGGCAGCATCCAGTCAGTGGGAATTAGATGAAATCCCAGATAAAGAACTCAAAAGGATTACAAATATGTTCAAAGTAATCGAAGAAGAAAAGAAACTCTGGATCAAGAACATCGATAACAATGAAATAAGGAAGGTAACAAAGGTATGAAAGGATTTAATACTGAGAATAAAATACTGAAGAAAAAAATCTTAAATGCTAGAAATGAAAAACATAAGTCGAATAAAAAGGCTCTGTGGAGGGTCTCAGCCATAGAGTGGATCAAGGAGAAGACAGAATATTTGAGCTTGAAGACAAGAGGAGGAACTTGAGCAATCCTAGAAGGGGGAAGATGAAATGATGAGGTCTGAGTGGGAGTTCGAAGATACACATGACACTGGGAAAATACCAAATCTACAGAAAACAGGCATGGAAGAAGGAAAGGAATCTTATTCTAAAGGCATAGGAAATATTTTCAAAAGAGCCATAACCAAATATTACTTAGAGTTAGGGAAAGAGATGCCAAGTTAGATAGGGGAAGCATTTAGCATACCAAACAGACAGGACCAGAAAAGAACCTCTCCTCACTATATTAGAGTTAAAACACTGAATATACAGAACAAAGAGTATATTGAAAGTGTCAAGAGAGGAACAGCAAGTCACATACACAGGCAGGCTCATTAGAACAGCAGCAGACTTGTCAGCTGGCACTTTAAAGCCCAGGAAGCACCTGGAAGGATGTATTTCAAGTGCTGAAAGAAAACAACTGCCAACCCAAACTAATACCTAGCACTATCTCTCACATTTGAGGGAGGGAAAAAACAAACTTTCCATGATAAAAAAAAAAAAAAAAGAATTTATGACCCCTAAGTCTGTTCTACAGATTATACGTGAAGGGATCCTTTGGAATGAAGAGAAAACAATATTCTCAGAGGCCACAGGAAAGAATAAACAATGCTAGAATTATTGTTAAGCAAGAGAAAAAGAGACTAGTAAACACAACAAAAATCAACAAATCATCAGGAATCAATTCAAACCTTTCAATAGTAGCTCTGAATATTAATGTTTTCAATCCCCCAGGTCAAAAGACAAAGACTAGTAGTTGGATCAAACAGCAGGGCCTATCTATTTGTTGCCTCCCAGACATGCACCTCACCACAGAAGACAGACACCATCTTAGGATGAATTATTCCAAGCAAATAGATCTAGGAAACATTAAGTATCACTGTTCTAACATCTGACAAAAACGGATTTCAAATGAAAGTTAGTAAGAAAAGATAAAGATGGTCACATCATGCTGAATCCATCAAGAGGACATTACAATTCTAACTAGATAGGTCTTGAACATGGGTGCACCCAATTTCATAAAACACATACTACTAGATGTAAATTCATAGATAACCACATCACAATAGTAGTTCATGATTACAATATCCAACTCTTACCAACTGACAGTTTATCTCAACCAAAGAGCAAACACCCCCCCCAAACCAAAGCAAAACAGATGCATTAAATGAGATCATAGATCAAATGAATCTAACAGACGTCTACAGAACATTCCATTTAAACACTACAGAGTACACATTCTCAACAGCACATGGAATCTCCTCTAAAATAGATATTATATTAGGTCATAAAGCAAGTTTAAACAAATATAGAAAATTGAAATAATTCTTTGTGTTCTATCTGATCACAGTATAATAAGGCTACAGATGAACTGCAAGAGAAGTTCAAGGCATACACAAACTCAAGGAGATTAAACAACACACTACTCGACAATGAGTGGATTCTAGCCTTGAATTATTGTGTGGTTATTTTTGGAGTGTCTGTGGAGGCCAAGAAGCTAGGAAGGGTCTGTGTGAGGGGTAGTATAAGAGGCCTTGAGGGAGGGAGGGAGAAGTAGAACCCACGTGAAAGGAAAGTATAGGGGGTGGAATACTGGTGGTGGAAATGTTAAAATGGACATGAGGGTTGGGGAGATAGAAGAGAGGAGAGAGTAGGGAAGAGGTTAACCCAAACTAAAAATGGACCCAAAAAATCTTGTGGAAACTCACTACTTTGTAAATTCACTTAAAAATATAATTTACAAAACGTGAAGGGAGGTGCCCTGCATACATGAATATGCTGCTTCTAAAAGCTATAGGCTACTCAGCAAAACTCCCAGTGCCAGGTTTAGGATACCTCTCTATGAACTGTTGGTTGGTAAGGCCCCAGAAGGCCCCACCCCCAACAAAACAGGTTATTTCCATTTCTCTCAGTTGATCACTAGAAATAGGTAAGATATAATTCTGAAGATACCGCACACTTCGGTTGCGGTGCATAAAGACACCAAGCTAGAACTGAGTTATAAGCTTCCTTCTTCCTGCCTGTCTTTCAAGATGCTGGAAGGTCTTATGCCAGCCACTGGAAGAGAAAAGTCATCAATAGTCTTAGCCATCTTTAAACTCTGTGAACTACATTACTAACCTCCAGGGAAGATGTTCCCACTGGTGGAATAGTATCATGACTGTTACGAGGAGAACCAACTACTGTCTGATTGGATCTGAGGTCCACTCCACAGGAGGGAGTTCATATTTGGTACTATAAACCTGGTCAAAAGCCCATTTCTGGGGGATCGTAGGCCCTTGGGGAGTGGACTCTACTACTGTTGTTTTGCTAAATGGATGTGTCAAACTGCCTTCTAAATATCTATTCATACCCATAATTCAGTGCTGCTTTCAGCCTCAGTCAGAGAGGCTTCTATTTACAATGGGAAATGGTTAATATAGAGATTTATAAGTAGTTAGCGTGCTGAGAACAGGTCCAGTGCTCAGCCCTAAATGGAACGTCTATATCACCTCCATCCCCTAGCCTCAGGTTCAGGGAACATTGTGGTGCTGAAAGACTGTTAAAAGTGGTATTGGAAGGAGTGCTATGAAACACTGTCTTCTGGACATGACATGGCTGCTGCACCCACAAACCCACAGCATAATGGTTTGGTTACTAGCACAAGACTCGCACAAGACTGGGCCCATCGACATTCCATTGTGGATAAGGGAGGGTCTCATGATGCGCTACCCCTCCTTGAGGAGCTATAGACAGTTAATGGATGCTGGAAGAGGGGGAGTCAGATCTGTTAGTGGACTAGCTGCTGGTAAGTTGTTCTTGCTCAAGTAAATAACCTTCCACTTATGCTCATGCAAACAACCCTAATTAAATGCAGAGGGGCACGGAAAAAGAAGACATTAGAGTAGGAGGGAGACAGTACGAAGAAGGGCTCAGTGGGAGTAGGAGGAGTATAAGAGAGGATAACGCCTCCAAACCTAGCCCAGGTTGGCTCCTTGCACCAGTGGGCTCTCTGGGAATGTTCTCCTCATGACCACAGCAGAGGCACAAGACAGGAGGACACAGGGCCATCCCAAGCTTGTGTTATGTCTGGCTCACATCCCATTAACTGAAGCAGGTCCCACAACCAAGCAGAATTTCAGTAAACATTAAAGTTTACTCTTCTCATGAGAGGGCTGATGAGGGAATATTTGTTGAAAAATAAGTTATTCCTCTTTCAGATGAGGAAACTGAGGCACCTAGAAGACAAGTAGCTTGCCCAGGCCCCTCTGCATTTAATTAGGGTTGTTTGCATGAGCATGAGTGGAAGGTTATTTACTTGAGCAAGAACAACTTACCAGCAGCTAGTCCAGTGAAGCATCTACCTAGCACCCAGTAGAAATGGAAGGTGTATGAGTTACTTTTTGTTGCTGTAATAAAATACCATGATTGGAAGCAACTTATTTGGCTTCCAGAGGGAGAGTCTATAATGGTTCCTGGCAGCAGGTAGCTAGAGCAGGAAGCTGGCTGATCACATCTTCAACTGCAAAGATGAAGCAGAGAGTAAACTGGAAGTGGATTGAGGCTATAAACTTTGAAGGGTTCTATAGCCTCCCCAAACAGCACCACCAACTGAGGACTAAGTGCTCAAATACCTGAGCCTATGGAGAGCAGTTCTCATTCAAACCACCACAAAAGGCAAACCATTCAGGATAGCATCTGTCTAGCCATTGTAAATCTAGCTTAAATTAGCAACATGACAACAGAAACTTAGTTGCATACTCTGGTGTGCTCCTAGCACCTAGTACAGTTGGGCACTCTATAGCTCTTCAATAAACATGTTTTGAAACAATAGGTGAATTCATCATGGTATGTGACTGATATTTTATATGGTACTTGATAGAATATTGAGAAAAAATTATTTAAAATTTAGGACTAAGAAAAGGCAGTGTGCCCTTTGAGAGCACTGTATTCATTCTATTGAAACATTAATTATCTAGAGAAATGGATTCATTATCTATTAGTGATGAAAGACCCAAACTCTGTGAAGTTATGTTTTTATTCATAGATTTTTGTTCATTAGAGATGTAAATTCTTTCTGAAAAATAAATTATTCTGACAGAAAAAAGCAAACCAAGTAACAGATTATATTGGTCTAATGAATACTGCATCTAATCCAGTAGTATTGCTCCCACAGCTCCACAGGGACGTCACTATTCTGGGGAATCTCATTAATGAGTTGAATATAGCTTTGCTACATTGCTACATTTCAATCTCCATTTCTTACTTTACTGTTAGCATTATTGTTCAAAATTTTTCTGGAAAAAACTGGAAGTGGTTTATGGATTTCTTTTTTTTGGACAGGGTCTCCCTAGTCCCAGCCTTCCTGGAAGTCACTATGTGGACCAGGTTGACCTCAGTCTCACAGAGATCCACTTGCCTTTGCCTCCCAAGGGCTGGGATTAAAGGCTCTTGCCACTGTGCCTGGATATGGATTTCCATTTTATTTATTTATTTTTTTTGAGACAAGGTATCATCATATGACCCTGGCTAGCCTAAAACTCGGTATGCAAAGCAGGCTAGCTACATCCCCAGACCGATTGCTTTCCATCTTTTACTCTTCTGTCTTGATTCACCATCCCCCAACCCACTGAGTTGAAAAATGCTAGAGATTTGTGGAGCATTTTGGAGTTTATGGAAAGTGCTTTGCATTCTCTTTCGGGGCTGAGGATGGGACTAGATTTTGACCTTTGACAACTAGGAAAGTTGAGTGGACAATCGCAGACAAGAGAAATCAAAGCTTTCAACGGATCCAGGTTCTGGCATTTCCTGTTACTTAACTACCTCGGGGCTTATTTGGTCCCTCACCCACAATTAAACTTAGAGCACTCAGAGCCTAGACTTTCCTATTACATGAACTAAGCAGGGTGATGCATTTAACAGGAAGTTTAACGCAAGACAGCACAGCTTAATTGAGATTAGTTACCCAGTCCTGGGCCATCTCTGAGCGTCCCTAGATGTCCAGAAGGCGAAGGTGTGGAGGGAAGTGGCTAGTGCACAAGCAGTAGCTCTGGCTGGCGGGGGCGGTACCTCCCAGCCTGATCCTAGGGTGAGTGAGGTGCTCACTCCGCCCCCAGTCCAGGGCCGAGGCGGGGCTGCCGTCTCTCGGGCAACAGGACGCACTGCGGTCCCAGGCCCTAGGTTCGTCTGCCGACCTCGCAAGGTGCGCTAGTCCTGCGAATACGCGGGTTGCAGGTCGCAGAGGAAAGGTGGGCACTTCCAGGGGTGCGCTGCTAAGGGTGTCCTCGCCAGGAGCCGGCCGCTCTCTCGCCTCCCCTCGGACGTACGGGATGGCAGCCAGAGTGGAAGGGACTGTGCGCCTCCGTCCCACGGAGCTGGAGGACGAGGAAGAGGAGGAGGAGGAGGACCCGGAGGCTGCGGCTGCGCGGAGAGCGCAGCGCTTCTCTCTGGACCCGCGGGTGCGCTTCCTGGGCGGCCTCGTGAGCCAGGCGCTGGCTTTGCGAGAGGAGACGTGGAGCCAGTACCTGGAGAGCGAGGACCACCGGCAGGTCTTGGGGGACTTTCTGGAGAGCACGAGTCCCGACTGTCTGGTGGTTGGTGTTCCGGCTGCCGGGCGGCTGGTGGCCTCCAGGGAGGTAAGGCGGACAGGGAGAGGGACCAGCCCCGCCACCTCTCCGGGTTCCGGGGGGTGGGGAGGGGGGTGACACTGGGGGCTTAAACTTGAAATTTGCGGAGTCCAGAAGACCTCTCCCTAGTTCTGTGGTCCAGCGGCCTTAGATTGGTTTTCTAGAAAGGACGGGTGGTGGTCGACCTGGGTGTTCCACGCTGGGTGGGTTCTCTGGGCCAAATAACTTTCGTTTCAGTTTCCCCTGGGGACTCTGGAACCATATCCTTTAAAGAACAACGAAGTGCTTGGCAGAGCCCCTGTGGCTTAGGTATTTAACTTCACTATCTATCAACTACACTGCCCTAATGAGAAGAAATACTTGAGTTCTTAAAAATTGACTGGCTTGTGTCACTTAAAAGACCGGAGTAACATCTGTATTAAATAAATTAGTAGATTATTAGCGATTTCAGGGCGCATTATCATAGTCATTAAATTGCAGATTCTTGCTTTCCGTGTAAAGTAGCCCACATCTTTGTACACGAGGTGTACTCTGGAAAGTTACACATCAATAGAACTTTGAAAATGATCAGTTCTCTGATGTGTTTTACTTTAAAACTGATGGAGAGTTCATAATAGAATTATAAAAGGGAAGAGGTGCGGGAGTAGCCCGGTAATCTGCACACACTCGGTGCTTACCAAACATTATCTGTTTCTCCTCTGTTTCCTTTCCCTTCCTTTCGTATTTGAATTTGGATTTCTTGTCAACTGCGCTCTTTCTGTAGTACTGTGCCTCAGCTAAACGCTGTGAAGTGGTACCATCACCCTAGATGTGGTCATTAGGATGGGCGGGAAGCTGGCTCTCCCAGAGCGATTATTAAATAACAGGAAGGCTGCATTACAGTTTTGAGGTTTAAAAATCTATGTTTTGGGGGCTGGAGAGACGGCTCAGCAGTTAAGAGCACTGACTGCTCTTGCAGAGGACCCAGGTTCGATTGCCAGCACCCACATGACAGCTAAGAACCGTCCTTAACTCCAGTTTCAGGGGATCCCACGACATGGGTGCATTCACATACATACAGGCAATATACACATAAAATTAAAAAAAAAATTTTAAATCTATGTTTTGGTACTCTCCTAAAGACAACAGAACGTTTAGCTAAGCTAAATAGTGTAATATTTGTGAGAGTGACCCAACGGTTGTGGAAATGCCAAATATCTTGGTTAAAAACTTCCATTCTTTGCCTTGAAGACAGAAATGCAAATTAACCCCTTCTGCCTGGCTGTTATCATCGTTTGACTTATTTCCAAACAAGAGAATATTATTCAAAAAAATCATTGTGAAGATGGAAACGTTTTACATTCTCATATTTGGTTTGGGTTATGGGATTTAAAAATATTTTTATTTTATGTTTATTAGTGTTTTGCCTGCATGTAAGTAAGTACACCTGTGTCATGCACTATGTTAGATTTACTGGAACTGGAGTCAAGGACAGTTGTTAACTGCCATGTAGGTGCTGAAGCCCAGGTCTTCTGCAAGATCAGTCAGTGCTCTTAACTGTTGAGCCATTTCTCCAGCTGGTTATGGAATTTTTATGGTATATGCTGATCTAGTGTAACTGACATGTCTTTAACAGTGATATTTCTAAAGAGAACAGGGAATCATCCCTCTCACAGGGCAGGGAAGAACAGCAGACCAACCTAGTTTGTAAACATGGGCAAGATGCCAGGTTTTGCTTCTTCTGTTGGCAGTCTGACTTCAGGTGGGATGCAGCAAATCCTGCCCGTTTAACAAAGAAACTCTGTAGTGAACTCAGACTAATTATCTTGCTCTTGTTTCAGATTCCAAGAGATGCAAAACACAAGCTTGTTTATTTTGTCAAGAAGATAACTGAGAGCGCAGGAGAAAGTGATTTCTCCAGAACAGTTTTATTTGGAGAATTACCTGCGCTGACTCTTCCACATGTGACTGCTTTTCTCGATGAGGTACTAGCCTGTCTTTACTATCTCCAGTCACTTGGGATTAGTTGAGACCTATCTGGCTATTTAAAGAGAAGAGCTTGTAGAATCTAGCCATCTGTTTGGCCAAGTGTATGGAGTAATAGTATTTAGTTTGTTTCTCAAATGCACTGATGATACTGACACTAATACTAAATAGGTATCACTTGTCAAATCTGTTCTCCCTTCCTGTCTCCCTCCTTTCCTTTCCTCCTTTTAAAACACTGGAAGTACATGTAAGCCAACTTGAACCTACTATGTTTTGTCACTGAGCTATAAATTTTTTGTTGTTGTTGTTGTTGTTTGTTTGTTTTGGACAGGGTCTCCCTAGTCTCAGCCTGCCTAGAACTCACTAAATTGACCAAGCTGGCCTCATCTCACAGAGATCTGCCTACCTTAGCCTCCCAAGTGCTAGGATTAAAGGTGTGCACCACAATGCCTAATGTTGAGCTATAAGTTTTAAGTGTTACATTCAGAATAGGGAGAAATGTACATTTTGGAAATTGGCATCATCTGTTTTTTGAAGTTTCCGTTAGAAACTAGCAGTTAAGCTGAGTTTCACTTATGTCAGAAAATAGACGTGATGGAATTAAAAAATTGTTTGGGGGCTGGAGAGAGATGGCTCAGCAGTTAAGAACACTGGCTGTTCTTGCAGAAGCCCTGGGTTCGAATTCCAGCACCCACATGGTGGCTAACAATCCTCCATAACTCCAGTTCCAGGGGAATCTGATGCCCTCTTCTGTCCTCCTTGGGCACTGCATGACACAGGTGCACATGCAGGCAAAACATTCATACACATAAAATAAAAATAAATTAAAAAATTGCTTTAAAATTCTCTTTTCCTTTGGTATAGTGTGAGTCTGGTGTGTGTATAAAGGTTTGTTCTTCAGCTTTGGGAGGTGTTGGAGCCTTTAAGAGGCATGGTCTTTTAAAAGGAAATTAGGTCGCTGAGGGTATGCCCTTGGGTATTTAGAACTACCCTAGCCCCTTCCTTTCTCTGCTTCCTGGTTGCCATGAGGCAAGTGGCTCCCTTGCCTTCCAGCCTTGTGATGATATGAGGCCTTGCCACAGGCCTGAGTGTGACAGGGCCAACCACTATGGACTGAAACTTGAGAAACTATGAGTCAAAAGAAACTGTTCCTCCTTTACCTTAGGGATTTTGTCACAGTAACAGCAAACTGACTAACCCACTCCCTGAAATCTGAGAAATGCTCTCTTAAGCCATGGTCAGAGGCACCTTAACATGTATGAGAACCACCTGGACATTTTGTCAGCTCAGAGTGACTCAGTCAGCCTGGGCTTAGGGTGGTATCTGAGATGCTATCTGTTGCCAGACATTTTGAAGGAACACACCAAATGGCCAGACTCCATGAAACTAGAGTGGTGTTTTTCTTTTTTTAAAAAAAATTTATTATTTTTATTTTATGTGTATGACTGTATTGCCTGTATGTATGTGAGGGCACCCGTGTTGTGCAATGCTGCGGAGGTCAGAAGAAGGTTTTTGATTCCCCTGGAGCTGGAGTTAAGGATGGTTTGTGGCCACCATGTGGGTGCTGGGAATCGAACCTGGGTCCTCTGCAAGAGCGGTCAGTGCTATTAACCATTGAGCCATCTCTCCAGCCCCTAGGGTTGTGTTTTTCAAACTTTGCTGGACATTAGACTCTGGTGGTGGTGGTGGGGCAACATTAGAACATACCAATGCCTAAGGCACACCTTCGGCTGGTTAATTCAGAACTTCTGGGGTGGGAGCTAGGCTGGAGTAGTTCAAGATTCCAGATGATCCCCATGTGCAGCAGTCATTGGGAAGCATGGGGCTGGGCATTGGTTTTGAAGGTCAATTCTCAGTCTGATCGCTCAGTTAGACCTCAGTAATCGATGTGGTCTTGCCAAGGCCATGTTTACTTCAGGAAATAGTGCTATCGTGTTGTTAGTCATGATCTACCAGTCTCCCTGTATCACTTCTCTTCTCCTTTCTGCCTCTTTTTTGCTGTCTTCCTGGAAAGAGGTATGTTCTTGCTGTCCTTATGCTAGCCAAGTCTCTGCCCCTGACTTCAGAACTGTCCTTAGGTCTCCTTCCCTTTGATTTTAGCCAATCATAGGAGAGGGTTTTCTGTCACTGGTACTTGTTCTAGTCTCTATTGCTGTGAAAAAAACACTAACCAAAACCAACTTGGGGAGGAAAGGATTTATTTTATCTTACCTTCCCAGGTCACAGTTCATCACTGAGGCAGGCCAAGGTAGGCATTCAGAGAGCTGGAACCTGAAGGCAGGGGCAAAAGCACAGAGCATGGAAGCACACTGTGTACTGGCTTGCTCCCCTGGCTTGTGCTCAGTCTGCTTTCTTAGACAACACAAGACCACCTGCCCAGGGGTGGCCGAGCTCTCAATAGGCTGGGTCCTCTCACATCCCTCAACAATCCAATGGAGATAGTTCTCAATGGAGATTCCCTTTACCCAGGTGTCAAGTTGACAACTAAAGCTTCTAGCACAGTACTTGAGAAATTTGAATGTGAAGAGGTGCTCAGAAAGTTTTTACTACATGGAATCTGAGTTTGATGCTAAGCAGAGTTTGAAAGCATTTGGTTATGATTTGAGCCTAGTCTACCATTAGGTGGGACTTGGTAGGACAAGTGGTACTTGGTGGGACTCTTACTTTCCCAGCTGTGCTCTACAAAAGATAATAGAAAACTTCCAAATTCCTCTGATCTTTCTTGCAGTTGGTTTGGTCAGTGTTTTATCACAACAGAAAAGCAAACTAATATGTACAGATACTTTAGCTGTTCGACTTGAATTACTGTTTTCCAAAGCTTGTAGCTCAGAATTTTACAATTTTACCTAGCATTCATGACACAAACATTAAGTTTTCACTGGGCATGGTGTCACACACCATTAACTCCAGTACTCAGGAGGTAGAGGCAGGCAGATCTCTGTGAGATCTAAGCCAGGCTGGTGCATTTAGTGAGTTCCAGGCTAGCTGTGGCTACGGGAAGACCATGTCTCAAAAAGACCAAAAACAACAACAACAAAAATTAAGTTTTTGGAAAAGTTGGCCATGTCATAGACTAGTAAACAGAGGGAGATTGTGAAACAGTGACCAGTAAATTAGGACTGTTAAAGCCAACATCACCTGACTTCTAGGTCTAGTTGTCCCTCGGGATTTATCTAGAGGGTAGTTTCCTTCTGTGGTTTGTGTGTGTTCAACCCATGGAGGCTAATCTAGTGTGGCTTTTAAAGCTCTTCATTCCCCTAGCCACGTTCTTCCTGATTATTGTCATTTCTTTTGGGGATGAGTTTCCCCTGAGTACCATGCACCCTGAACTGTCCTCCCCCCACCCCCGATTTTGTCAGTCAGCCTGCTGTTTTCTGGAATGCAATGCTTGATGATTTAGCTGGAGCTGCTGTAACAAAATGCTGTAGAGTGGGTGCCCTGTGAACAACAGAGTTTACCTCTCATTAACTGCAGAATCTAGCTCCAAAATTTGGAAATCGGAGACCAAATTGCTGGCAAATTTGAATTTCTGGGGAAGGTTTGCTTCCAAGTTCCAGGTTGGTGCCTTCTAGCCATGTACTCTCATGGTGAAAGGAACAAATAAGCTCCCTTGAAACAATTCTGTAAAAGCATCAGTCCCATTCCTTAGGTGGCCTAATCATCTGCCAGTGGCAGTGCCTCCTAATGCCATTAACTTAAAGGCTAAGATTCCAGCATGTGTATTGGGAGAAGACATAAATATTCAGACCATTGCAACTGTTCTGCCTTGGCTCTATACAGACGCAAACCAAATAACTTCTTTGGCAAGGGATTTCTAATAGCCTTTAGTCTAAGATGCAGGTATGTAGTCCATGTTTTCATACTCAGAATGGGCTGCTAATTATGGCACTCACTTGGAAGGGCACAGCTTCTGGGGCCTCTCCCACCCACCCAGCTCATCGAGTATAGAGACAGCTAATTATCATGCTGCAGTTCAACATGGAGTGGGCATTGTTCGGGAAATGATGATCATAATACCATTTGGAGAGATTCCTTTCAGCATCATTTGAACACCAAAGTGAATTTTCAGTTTATTTTTAGTTTACTAGAAGATTCTGAAAGTTGAACACCTCTAATCCAAAATTTGAAAATCTGAACTGCTCCAAAATCTGTGACTTTTTGAGTGCCAATGTGATGCTACAACTAGAAAATTCTTTACTAAAGAACTTTGTTTCATGGACCAAGTTACTGAACTAGTGTATAAAATTACTTTCCAGATATATATGTATATGTATATAGTATATATTAAAATAAACTTCATATTTAGAGTTGGTTGCCGATACTAAGACACCTCATTGTATACATATAAATACTCCAAATTCTCAAAAAGTAAATCTGAAATCAGAGCTACTTCTGATCCCCTAAGTATTGTAGATAGTTTATGTCATAAACTTTAAAGAGGTAGGATAGCTATTTCTTGCATTTTAGCTAATGGTAATTTTACAGTGTAATGCTTATAAGTTGGGCACATTATATCAAAAAAGTGAAAAATGTTTAAAATGGAGAGATATTGGGAAGGAGTGGGATGGCAAGAAGAGACTAACTGCAGTGATTCAACATGCCGTTATTAATTTTATAATATGTGCTAGGTTCTGGGAATGTAATAATATCTTTATTTTATTTATTTATTTATTTATTTATTTATTTATTTATTTATTTATTTATTTATTTATTTATTTAGTGTGTTATTTATTTATTTATTTTGTGTGTGTGTGTAAGCACCCATGAATGTTCATTTTTTATCTCAGTGTGAACATGCACAGGCCACAATACGTGTGTAGATGAGGACCACCTCAGGTGTTGGTCCTCACCTACCTTTGAGGTGGGGTCTCTTGTTCAGCTTGTATGCCAGGCTAGCTGATACTTGAGCTTCTACAGGTTCTCTGTCTCTGCCTCTCATCTTGTCATGGCATTCTGGGATTACAGGGTCGCATTACCACATTCAATTGTCCATGGATTCTGGGGATTCAAACTCAGGTCCTCATGCTTTATCCATTGAGTCATCTACCCAGCCCAGCAACAAAATTTTTTTAGGGTTTTCATATACATGGTTTTACTGATGCTCCCCATGTAGTGGGAAAGGAGTTCTGAAAGGGAACCCGTGGCTGAATAAATACCTTTCTGACTATCCACTTTGATCCACTGGGAAGCCACCCAGCTGGAGAAAATTGTTCTCGCCTAGGCTTCATGTGATTCAGAAAGATTGTTTGCATCAGTACACCTGCCAACATGCTCAACTTGCAGTTAAGAAAGTTTACTTATTACAACTTCACTTATTTCCGACAGACTTTGAGTTATTGGGAGCTCCAGGAAATGCTTGGTGAATGGGAAAATGAATGTATGAGCAGCATCAGGTTTCCATTTTGTCAGAGCCTGCATCTCAGTGATTAACTGTATATGGTCCACTGACTTTGTCATCTCTGTAGACTGCATGCCATCTAGAATATCTATGAATTTAGTGGTTTTGCTGACTAGGAAATTTTGTATGACAAGAAAATCTTTGAAGGTGCTCATTGTCTACAAATTCCTAAAACATTGCTCTTTCTGTAGGTATTAGTACCAATTCTTTCTAATAAGAACAATCATAAATCATGGTCGAGTTTTATGTCACAAGACGTGGAATATCACATTGAAGTCATGAAAAATAAGATGCACATTTTTAGGGGAAAGATGTCTAGAAGAACTCTTCTACCAATTCCCACTATTGCAGAGAATATTGACTTGGATAAGAATTATTCAGAGACCAGGTAGGTAGCCCTGTGGTACATACAGCATGTTCAAATGGACAACTAGCATCCCTAGCATCACTCTAAGTGTCACACCCTATAACTATTAGTGAAAGAGAGAATTGCTCTTAACAACACATAGTTTTAAAATGTGTATTATTTCCTTTAAGAGTATTTTTAAAAACAAGGTCTCATGTAGCCAGGCTGGCCTTGAACTTGCTATGAACCCAAGGGGTGACCTTTAATTTCTGATGTTCCTGCATCCACTTCCATAGTGCTGAGATTATTGGCATCCACCATCACACTTGGTTTATGTGGTGCTAAGGATCAAACCCAAGGCTTAGTCATGATAGGCAAGCACTCTGTCCCCCACACTACCCCACAGCCTAAGAGTATACTTTCTTTTTTAAAAAAATATTTTATTTATTATTTTTATTTTATGTGTATGAATATATTGCCTGCATGTATGTGAGTGTGCCCATGCTGTGCAGTGCTGTGGAGGTCAGAAGAGGGCAGTGGATTTTCCTGGAACTGGAGTTAAGGGTGGTTTGTAGCCGCCATATGGGTGCTGGGACTCGAACCTGGGTCCTCTGCAAGAGCAGTCAGTGCTCTTAACCACTGAGCCATCTCTCCAGCCCCAAGAGTATACTTTCTAAGGAAAACTGGCAATTGTCATAATCTCAGCAATATTCTTTTAGAAAAAGTGGTTTTTAAGGATATGGAAACTCTTAATCCATTTTTAAATATAATATTTTTATTGCTTATTTGAGAATTTCATATGCTGTATTTTGATCATATTCACCCCCTCCTCTCTGTAAGTCATCCTAGGCCCATCCACTACCTATCTCCTCATCCCCTCTCAACTTCTGGTCCTTTTTTCTTTTTTAAAAAAATAACCCACCAAATCCAATTTGTATTACCTATGCACTCAGGGGTAAGGAGACATCCAGTGGCATATAGTCTACCTACCAGGGGCCACACCTTTCAAACTGATTCTCTCCAGAAACCATCAACTGTCAATAGTTTTACAGTTAGGGTTGGGGAGGCCCTGAGTCGTCGTGTTCCCCCCTCCCCCCGCCATACTAGGATGTTGACCAGCTTGATCTTGTGTTGTGCAGGTAACCACAGCTGCTATGAGTTCATGAGTACAGTGATCCTGTTATATCCAGAAGACAGTTTCACTTGGTCCACCTTGACCTCTGGCTCTTAAAATCTTTCTACCCCTTTTTCTGCAATGGACCCTGAGCCTTGGAAGGGGGTGATAAAGATGTCCCATTTGTGGCTGAGCACTCCTCTGATACATTTTCATTTTATCATTTTTTTAAACTTTAGAGGCATGCTAAACACAGAATACAATGATGCCAAACTCCAATCAGAAGCATGAAAATAATGGATTTTGAAGGATTTCTATTTAGAAAACTAGTTTATTTCTAATAGTTCAATAACTATCAAAGTTCATACCCTATCTTTATTTAGATAAAGTCACCTTTGAACTCCTTTTTAATCATTTGATATTTGCAGACTACCATCAGATGAACGGAGAATACTCCATGCAATTGAATCTGTGGTTATTAAGTGGTCACACCAGATCCAAGAACTTGTAGAGAAAGATTCAGCACAGCCTCTGCTGAGTGGCTGCCACCTGACTCCTCAGAGTGAGCTGGACTTCTGGGCTATGAGGAGGGATAATCTGAAATGCACTTACCATCAAGTGAGTAGAGAGTGGTAGAAATTGTTTCTCAGTGGAATTAGCAGAGCTAACTCTAGGATGAGGTCTCTGGAGCATCGCTCCCCAGTCATTTTAAAGGTCTACCATTCTTCATGTGATTTAGTGGCCTGATATTTTCTCACTCCACAGTGCTGTCTGTAGGCTATGTATTTTTTTAAATTAATGAGAAATGAAAGTGATCTTTGTCTTCATGAGGATATTTTGACAGCATTTTAGATGGTTGGATGTATTTTGTGGCAGTGGGAAATGAGTTGTTCCCTGGGAGAAATGCTAAAGATGGCAAGATTTAATTACTGTGGCCAGTTTAATTGATTTGGGGAGAAGTGGGGTCTTGCTGAGCTTTGGAAGAACGGACTTTGTTCCTCTGTGGGTGCTTGCTATCAATGTACTATAATCCTCTAAAAAGTATCATGTTCATTCACATGTTCCTTGGTTGGAGATTTTTTGAAATTGATTATTGATAGTTTTCATATATAACATGTGTGAACAAACTTTTTGGAAAAACTAAATGCAATATAAAATAGAAGCTTGTGAAAAAATGTATTTTAAAAATTATTTTCAGATTGAAAATATATGCCTTTGAGTATCATATACTGTGCATAGGGGCCAGTGAGATGGCTCAACAGATAAAGACTCTTGTCACCAAGCCTAATGACCTGAGCTCAACCCCATTATCCACATTAAGTGACACCCACAAGATGACCTCTGACCACTACACATACATGCTCTTACATATACACACAAAATAAATAAAATTAAGAAAAAACCCTGCATATTGTGTTAGTGGAATATTATGTAAATACATTCCTAGAGAATACATTCATTTAATAATCTAGTTCATATATTTATTCAAGCATTTTCTCTTTTAGCTTCAAGCTCCTATTGTCCTCAAGATGATTAAGATACTGAGAACCAGGCAAAGCAGCTATTTCCCTGCTCTGAAGAGCATCTTTACCACTGTGGAAAATGGTAAGACCCTCGGGCCCGGGCCTGGGCCTGGCATCAGTGTTCCCATCTGCTGATGTGCTTGTGATCCCCTGCCCTTACTCCCGCCCAGCTGCCTGCTCAGCCTTGGAGTCTTCCTGCTATGCGGGGCGTGGTCATGGAGTGTGTGCACTTGGCTCTTCTAAGGGCAGCTTCATCCCAATATTTCTACTTTACTCTTCAGCTGTACTGAACTCTTTTTTGTTCCTTTGCTATGTACCTGCCCCAGTGACCCCAGCTTGAAGGCTTAACTGGGAGGTATATGTGGAAGGGGAATACCTTCCTTACTTAGCTGAGGTTGGTGAAAACCCTCTGTCTGGTTAGCAGCTGGACTGTGACTAGCCTAGGGGTTCACCATGACGGGCTTACAAGGACTCATTCTGCACCATGGCCATGTGGGTAAAGATTAAACCTATGGAATAACAAAATTATAAAAAGAAGCCAGTTAAAATCTCTTCCTCATGTTTGTACTCCAACCTTCTAGCTTAGTTCCCACCAAAGATGACAGCTCTTCTCAGTTTCTTGATTTCTGTTCATTTACTTGTCCATGTTTAAGCAAATGTGGACATACATGATAACTAAAGCATACATATTAAAATTAAAGCTGATATAGACAAATAATCTGTTTTTGCTTTTTGCTTGTTTCTAAACATTGGAAAATCTCCCTTTCCCCTACCAGTGTACAATTGGGAAGGCTAGGAAGTAACTAAAATTTCCTTTGAAATGTGTATCTTTACGTTTGTCTCCGTGAATTATGTTTGAACTGAGGACCTAAGTTAAGGCAAATATTTGGTCTAGGGTATCTGTCTGGTTTGAATTCCTGTTCTAGCTCCATTTACTGAAGTTTGGAAGTTGCTGAGCCTCAGAATTCTCAATGGCTAAATTATCCTCCTGGTAACCCCCCTGTAGAATTTTGATGGGACATGGGACTGTGTTTCTTACACTTGTTATGATCAGCATTTTAGGCTGAATGATTCTGTGTTCTGACAGGACATTCATGTAAGCAGCATTCTGGCCTCCGTCCACTACTCCCATCCCAACTATGATGAACAAAATGTCCCTGGACATGGCCAGATGTCCCCTGAATGCAAACTGTCCACTCTCCACTTGGAACATCACTGGACAGAGGTTTCATATACACCGTATGAAGAACCAAACACACTGTCCTCAATAAATAGAAGCTAATGACATTTTCTTTTGTTAATATAAGACAAAAATTTTCTGTGAACTAAGCTACAAGCGTGAGTTCCAGGGGCCTTATTACCATGCAGTTTGGGAATTCAGAGAAAACGTTTTTCAGTGGAACATGTGGCTCAAAGCCATGGCCAGTTGGAGGTAGAAGATCTACCTCAAAGACGTGCATGGGACTTCAGTCAGCAGACCTGCTTAGCACATATGAAGGGCACTTAGTTTTTGGTGCAGTTAGTTCCTTGTGAAATTAACATTGATAACAATACACTTAATTTCAAAGCATTTGTGCATCTGGATGAGAAAGCAATTCTAGAACTCTTTTTTTTTCTCTCAAGGCTCTATTGAGTTAAGTAGAAACCTGAGCTGGTTACATGACATTCCAGCAGTGTGTAAGAGTAGCAAAGGTCAGCAGGATCTTCTTGTTTTGTTTTGTTTTGTTTTGTTGGCATCAATCTTTTGGAATAACACCGAAAACTAAAACTTAGCTTTGTTCCCTACCGTCATCAACATAACCTCGCTTTCAGTTAATGGAAGGTAGCCTCAGGATCAAAGTGAAATGTTTTAACTAAGAGAAAATTTGAATTTGATTGAACAGTCACTAACAACAGTAAAAATGCTTAGTTTTCTATCTTTGGATTAAAAAAAAATCCTTATTCTTACATGATTAACATAATTTTTATTGAGATAAAGAATCACCTAAAATTAGCCATTATCCAGTGATGTTTAGTGATATATCAGTCATGGCATTGTATAACCATACCTTCCACCCAGTTTCAAAATATCTTCATCGCCATACCTAATAATTTTAACAGTTGTAGGTAATAACGTAAGAGACAGTTCTCTATTCCTCACACCAGTGATTCTCACAGGAAACTGGCGTGAGCCAGCAAGTTAGTTGTGCCTGTAGTAAGCATTGCAGAGAACTGCGCATTCCACAGAAGCTTGTAATCCAAGCCATGAAGTGACGACAGCACAGATACTTTATTCCCACAGGGTTTCCACAGGGTTGAATAGCTCTCCTCAGACTAGAGGTTTCCTTCCCCCGGGTCTTCAGCCACAATTACTTATGCTCTGTGAGTAACTAGATCAGTGCTCTCCAGGGTGACTGAGTTACAAATGGGCAGTTTGCAGCCTTCCAGACTTGCTCATGTGGAGACTGTTGGGTGAGTGCTAGGATGGGAAAGATGGCAACATTTAAGTACAGCTGTCTTTTTTGACATTTCTCCCTTGAACTTGTAAAGTGAGTTTAGCAAGAAAGATGCTGTGTGACCTGACCTGCACTTGTCTTTTCAGCTCTCCTTGAAGCCCAAGATGTGGAACTTCACCTGAGACCTCTGAGGCAGCACATTCAAGGTCTCCAGGAGACAGAATTCCCACAGACCCGCATGTTAATCGCTCCACTGTTTCACACCGTCTGTCTTATCTGGAGTCATTCCAAGTTTTATAATACTCCTGCTCGGGTTATAGTTCTGTTGCAAGAGTTTTGCAACCTCTTCATTGAACAGGTACGAAGCATTGAAAATGAAGACCAATTAGAATCATTGCCACGAGGTAGGCTTCATTAATCAAATAAAAAATAAATCCAGACGACAACAAACACTGTTTTCAGAAAGGACTTCTGTGGTAACAAAGGCCCTGTGACTTCTTATCCCAAATAGTAGTCAGGCAGTTCTGGAAATAAGTCAGAGTCAAAGAACAAACTTCTGCTGGGTTTTATTTGTTTAAACAAATAGATTTAGGAGACCAAGAAGTTAAACAAGGAAAGTTAAGGCAGCTTCCAGTATAAGACTCATGGACATGCATAGTACTTTGTAGCCTCCCTTGGTTTCCATAGGAACGCTGACTGCTAGGAGACTTTTGGAAAGTAAAATAAGTTAAGAGAATCAGTCAAGAACAGTTATTGATCATACATCACCCCCGGCTCTTACGATATTTCTGCTCCCTCTTCTGAGATGGTCCCTGAGCCATAGGTGGGTGAGGTTTGATATGGGTCCTATCCAGGGACACACTTTCTGCAGTCTTGTATTCTTTGCACTTTGGTCAGTTGTGGCCTTCTGTGTGCATTCTAATCTGTTGCATGAGGAAACTTTGCTAGTGAGAGTTGAGAGATCCATTAGTATTCCCTCTACCCCTTGTTTCGCTATGTTCCATAAAGTAAACAAAAATGTACATTGAAACCGAAAAATATATTGCATGAAAAAAAGAACAGTTATTGAAAAACAGAAGTGGAATATGTTGAAAGAATTTTGATTCACTGCTCTTCTTCATTGTTTTTGTTTCTGTACTCCTTGCTGAGCTTGTATACTGCGTTTTTTATTTATTTTATTTTAATTTGTGTATGAGTGTACAGCCTGCATGTATTTAAGTGCAGTGCCAGTGAAGGTCAGAAGAGGGTGTCGTATTCCCCTAGAACTGGAGTTATGGATGGTTGTTAGCCACATGTGGGTGCTGGAACCAAACCCAGGTCCTCTGCAAGAGCATTCAGTACCTTAACTGCTGAGCCATCTCTCCAGCCTGTATACTTCTTTTTAAACTGATTGGACTACCTCTTTACCTCCTTAACATTTCTGTGTGAACTTTTATTTGTTCACTATTTTACATATGTAACAAATGCTATATCCTTCTATCTACAATGTTGGAGAACATCTAACAAGAGCTGGAAGATACTTGGACAGTGTGTAGTTCAGTGATTCTTAGTTGGGAGTGTGCCTGTTTTGGCTGGGGATGCCGTAACTAAATGACCCAGCACAGTAAACAACATAAATGGATTTTCTGACTGCTCTGGAGGTCGGAAGTCTGCAGTCAGGGTGAAGACAGGATGAAGTTCTGGTAAGGAAGCCCTTCTGTTTTGTGGGCAGCCAGTCTCCTCCTTACTGCCAGCCCCATGGCTTGGCAGGCTTCCGCTTCTTATAAGGCCACAGTCCTATTGGATTAGGAGCCTGATGTTGTTTTCTGTCTTGTTTTGTTTTTTACAACAGGATCTTGTAGCCTAGGCTGACCTTGAGTTTGCTCTGTAGAGGAGAATGTCCTTAAATTCCTGATCCTCCTGCTTTAGTCCCTTGAGTGTTGATATTACAGGTGTACATTATCACACCCAGCCTGGGCCAACTCATTGAACTTCATTTAACCTTAATTACCTGCTAAAACCCTACATCCTGGCCGGACATGGTGACACACACCTTTAATCCCAGCACTTTTGAGGCAGAGCAGGCGGATCTCTATGAGTTCAAGGGCAGCCTGGTCTACACAGTGAGTTCCAGGACAGCTGGGGCTACAGGGAGACCCTGTCTCAAAAAGACCAAAAACGAACAAACAAACAAAAAAAGCCTACACCCATACTACATGTTACATTGGGAGCTATTCCTTCAACATATGAATTCAGAGACAATACAATTCAAGTGATTTTTAGATGAATGAATTGATATTGGAGAGATGGTGTCATTTGCTCAGTTTCCCTGAGAAGCTGTGGGAAAGCCAGACTACCCAGACATATGCAGGCTTGCAGTTTACAACTTCTAAAGTGTGTGATTGACTTGTTAATTTTTAAAAATCCTGGCCACTTCTGTAGAAGTGCTTGTGAGAGCTTGGGATACATACCAACCTAAATGGAACTGAACCACTTATAGGAGCTAAATGACTTCTCGGAGCCCCTCAGTCAGTGGGGACAATGCTTAGTACATGATATCATGAAGGCCAGAGATTGTAGTAATGAAATTCCTAGTATCGTGCCTGATATTTAACAGATGCTCAGTCAAAGGCAAATCCTTTTTGTTCTTTTGCCGAATTATTGACTTGCAGTCTGGCTACAACTGCGATGAGGGATCGATAACAATGGGTCAGTTCCTTGATGTGTTTTACTAGCATCTCCTCTGATGTGATTCTATATCTGTCACTTGAGTCAAACTCCATTTAGCTCCTTGGGTAAGAAAATGCCCAAGGCCCATGGCTTACATTTCTATGTGAGACACCTACACTGTTGCAAAAATAATTAGCACTTCTTCCTGTCCCTTCTTAACAGTCCTTCTCATTCTGAAAATTATCAAAACCAGTTCACTACAAGGCTTGACTGATATGTGACTTAAGAAGTCCTGGTTACTGTAAGCCTGTCAGGCTATTATCTTGGTTCCCAGTCTGTGTCAACAGCCAGTCTGCTAAGTTCTTGAGGGAATACTGTAGCTGCTCTTGTTCCTTAGCTCTGGCTTCTATCCAAAGGTTCCATTGACCTGGTTTCCTTGATTCTTCAAGTAGCAGATCCTAAACTTTGTAGTAAGTCTGTCCCAACAAGTTAGGAATATAAAATCAACAATGAGCCAGCTTTCATACGGATTCTCTAAAGAGCTAAATTCCCCTCCCTTTTACCCATCTGTTCACTATTTTATACATGTAACAAAGGCTATATTATATATACTCAATATTTTGCCAGGAACTTTTTTAGTGTGTGTGGTATGTGTGCCTATGTCTATGCATGCTTGCATGTGTGGGGGCACATATATGTGCATGTGCATGTAGAGATTCAAAGTTGCTGTCTGGAGGCTTCCTGGGTTGTTCTCCAACTTTTTCTCTGAGACAGGGGCTCTCACTGAATCCTGTAGTAACTGATTGGGTAGACTGGCTAGCCATGGGCTCTGGGGCTCCACCTATCATGTACTGTAGTTATACACATGGAAGATTACACAGAGCTTCTCTGCGTGGGTGCTGGAGATCTAACTTAGGTCCGTTTGCTTCTGTGGCCAGCATTTTATTTTCCTTTTCTGTTTCTTTCCTTTCTTCCTTTTCTTTCTTTGGAAATAGGATCTTGCTATGTGCATAATTCAAGTTGGCCTGGACCTATGTAGCCTAGGTTGGCCTTGAGCTCATGATTCTCCTGCCTCTACCTCTTGAGTGCTGGGATCACAGGCGTACCACCATCATGCCAGGCTCTGCCAGAATTTTTGAAACCCTTTACAAAGTAAAATATATAATCCTTTGCCTATGGAGATGGTTCAGTCAGTAAAGTACTTGCTGCATAAGTATGAGGATCCAAGTTTGGATCACCAATGCCTATGTAAAAAGCCAGGCATGATGAAGAACACCTATAATCCTAGTGCTGGAAAAGTGGAGGCAAGGAGGAGCCCTAGAGTTCCCTGGCTTACTAGTCTTGCCAAGTTGGTAAGCTCTAGGTTCAGTGAGAGACCTTGTCCCAAAAAAAATAAGGTGGAAGATGATAAAGACACTCAATGTCAACCTCTGCCACACATGTACAAGTGTACATGCATATAACACACACACACACACACAAAGTTTTATGGGCATGGTGGTGAGTCTCAGACAAGCCTGTGTACCTTAGCAAATCATAGTCTCAAAAACAAAACAATAGATCTGAATAAATTCTCATAGCAAGACTGTAGCGCAGATACTATGTGTAGCTCCTCTTTATGATTAAACTGAAGCCCAAGAATAGAATAACCTTCCCAAGATTACCTGGTTCACAAGGCACAGAGCTCCTGCCTATTATACTGTGCTTCATATTTGAAAAGATCTTATTTCCAAGGCTGGAGAGATGGCCCAGCAGTTAAGAGCACTGGCTGCTCTTGCAGAGGACCTGGGTTTGATTCCCAAGCACCCACATGGAAGCTAACAACTGTCCGTAATTCCAGTTCCAGGAGAATCCAACACTCTCTCTGACCTCCATAGGCAGTGCACAACACATGTACACTTGCATACATGCAGGTAATACACTCATACACATAAAATCTTTCTTTTGTACCATTTTTATTTTATTTCTAACTGAGGAGTGCTAGTGGTAATGGTATATGACGGTTGTGTGCTATTTGTAGCATTGGAAAGTCCCACATTTCTGTCACTCTAAAACTCAGCACTTAATATTTTCCTTCCCCTAAAACTTAGGCCTATTTTTAAACTTTATTTACTGCATGCAGTTTTATTGGCTTCTCTTTTATTTTTATTTTATGTGTATAAGTGTATTACCTGCATGTATATAAATGCCCCCAAGTTGTACAATGCCCACAGAGGTCAGAGGAGAATGTTGGATTCCCTGGAACTGAAGTTTTGAGTGGTTGTTAGTCATTATGTGGATGCTGGGAATCAAATCCTCTGCAAGAGCAGACAGTACTCTTAAAAGCTGGGCTATCTCTCCAGCCCCTTTATTAACTTCTTGAGAAATAAGTTTTGGTCATTGTTGAATATTTAGGTTCTAAATATTACAAATAACACGAAAAAACTTTATACAAAATTTTTTCCTTTAAATTGGATAATTGGCTTAATATTAGTTCCTGATGTGGATCATAGGGTACAAACTTCTTATGGTTCTTGAATAATATTTGCACATTCTTTCCCAGAACATTGTCAATTAATACCAATGTGTGGAAAATTTTAGTACCAGCTTTGATCATTATATTTTTTTCCCAAAGTAAAGGTCATTTATTTGTTATTCAGTGGTACTATCCAATTTTTTGCATGTGTATCTGCATATAGTGTGCATGCATGTGCGCAGGCATGGAAGTATAGACACTGGTGTTGGTGTTGTGCAGGGGCACATGGAAGCCAGATGTTGTTTTCCTCAATCACTCTCTATTTGCTGAGGTCAAGTCTCACAGAGCCCAGGGCTCACTAATTCAGGTAGTCTAACTAGCCAGGTGCTCTGGAGACCCCCTGTCTCCACTCCTCAAGCACTGGAATTACAGGCAGTTCATCACATCCACCTGGATTTATCCACTTTATCCACTGAGACATCTTCCCAGCTCCCAATGTAACCTTGTATCATATGTATGATTATACTTTTTTCTTGGTGGGGCTTGGAACTTGAATGATTATGTATTTCTGTACTTTTAAAAACATATTTTTTATTATTTTTTATTTTATGTGTATTGCCTCCATGTATGTAAGTGCACCCATGTTGTGCAATGCCCACAGAAGTCAAAAGAGGGCGTTGGATCCCCTGGAACTGGAGTAATGGATGGTTGTTAGCTGCAGTGTGGGTGCTGGGAACTGAACCTGGGTCCTTGGCAGGAGTAGCCAGCATTCTTCATCACTGAGCCGTCTCTCCAGCCCCATATTTCCGTAATTGTTCCTTGAGCAGCCTTCATGAGTTTGGCTTCCATGAATTTCTTGATCTTAATGTTTTAATGAAAATTAAGCACCATAATTTGTCATATAATAGAACTTCTAAATCTATGTTATATACTAAAGGTCATTCATAAGCTAGTATCCTCTCAGCAGCATTTGGCCCATAGATCAATGTATGTTTTTATTTTGCGTTATGTATATATATTTCAGTACTGGGGATGGAAACCAGAGCTTTGTGTGAACTAAACAAGTGTTCAACCACTGAGCTACATACCAAGTCCTTTAAATTTTTTATTTTAGAAAGGGTTTCATAAGCAGTGTGTGGCTGTGCACACCCTTAGTCCCAGCACCTGGGAGGCAGAGGGAGGATCTCTGTGAGATCGAGGCCAGCCTAGTCTACATAGTGAGTTCCAGGCCAGCTAGGGCTACAGGGAGACCCTGTCTCAAAAAAACAAGCAAGCAAACAATGAACAACAAACATTAAAAAGGGTCTCATTTAGTTACCAGGCTGGCCTTGAAGTCAGTAGCCCAGGCAGACCTTGAATTCTTTCTGCTTTAGCCTTCTTATTAGATAATATTAAAGGCCTATGCCACCAGCTTCAAATGCATAATACTTTTTTAAATTCCATTTTATTTAGTGTGTGTGTGTGTGTGTGTGTGTGTGTGTGTGTGTGTGTGTTTACACATAATTGTGTGGGTGCACCAAATGCATGTGCAAGTCAGAGGACAACTTGAGCAAGCTGGGTCTATCCTTCATTTGGGTTTAGGGGATCAAATGCAGGTCATCAGGTTTAGCAGCAGGTATCTTTACCTGCTGAGCCATCTCGCTGGCCCTGCGTAATATTTTTAAATGAAAACCTAAGCTAGGTTTCATTTAAATTCCAGCCTTCAGCCTCCACTGAAAAGCCAAAGATATTGTCATGTTGTCTGTGACATTCCCGTTGGCATAGTTGGTTGCTGGAACCTCAGGAACCCCTGTAGATGGTCAGGAGCTGTCCAGAGGGCCGTAGTGCTCAATGCTTGCTGCTATTCTGCGTCTGCCCTACTCATGATCTGCTTGGCCCAGTGGCCGTCATACTCAGAAATGCTTTGCTACTTTAGTTGGCAAATGTACTTTTTCTCCTTGCTGTCTTATAGTGACAGCATTATCCATCCTTCATTCAGCCAGCCCCATGAAAGCATCATCGGGTTGTTGGCAGGATAACACATGTACTCTTTGGTGTTTGGTAATGGGGTCGTCTCTTGATGCCTTGCCTCATCTCTCTGGTAACCTGACAGTGCTCTGTCATCACTGTGTGTTATCACTCCCCTGGGCTCACTACCCTGTCTAGTCCATGGTGTGGTTTCTCTCTTGTAGACATTGCTATCTACAAGATCCTGGGTGAAGAAGATTAAGTTTGAGTAGCCTAATCTTGGAGAAAGATGTGCTAAAATGTAGCAGAAGTATGAGTTTATAAATGCATTTAAAAGATCAGAAGAGAAGTACCTGGGAGAGAGATATCAAACTAGCACAATATTGATAATTTATTGGCTTATGGATATATGAACTGATTAGCAGTACAATTTGTTCTTCAATATGGGGATTGGTTTCAGGACCTCCATGTAATCTATGCATGTCATCTCATATGCTTTAAATCATCTCTAACCTAACCTTATAGTGCAATGCAAATAAGATGTAAATAGCTGTTCTAATGTATTGGTTAGGAAATGATGACAATAAAAGTCCCTCCATGCTCAGCACAGATGAATTTTTTTTTTAATGCATCTGATTCATGATTGAATCCATGCCCGAGGAGCCTGTAGTAGGCAAGGCTGAGTGTATTTTACATAAGGCCTCTGATGTGTGCTCATGAGGTTCTCCTAATTCATATTCCTCACTTTGCAGACAAGGAAATAGATCTTGTGAGACAGTGTGGCTAATGGCACAGAAGTAATTAGAGGCTCCTAGCTTGATTGCTGACATGCATCTTGACTCTTGTAATGCTCTCTCCTTGACATTCTCTGCTGCCCAGTGCTAGAAGATAGCCTGGGCTTTTCTGTCTAGGATATTAAGTACTGTTGTCTTGTCTTAGCTGCATGAGCAGAAAGTTAATTGGTTGTGAATGTCTCTGCCTTGTGAGGGCCAGCCTAGAACCATAGGGATGAATACAGGGACAGCTTGACCAGTGATGTCACTTTAAGTGTAGGTAATTAGGTGACAGGAGGCTGCTGAAGCAGGGAAGGCAAGTGAATTACCACTGTCAATTTTTCAGTTACAGAATACATGTGAAAAGTATGTGATATAACCACCATACTCTATACAAAAGAGTAAACTGTCTTAAAACTCACACTATGAAAGGACTACTGAAAGACTATTCCCTGTTCTCTGTGAAATATTAGCAGCCTTCATGTGGCCATTAATTTTCTGTGAAGCCCGAGTGAGAAATAAGAGCCCAGGTTGGAACTTGTAGTATTATGATCAGTAGGATTAGTAGATACTACATGAATGATTTTCTTGTTGCTTTGCAAATGACTCAAATTCTATATTGCATGTAAAGTTGTTGCATTAATGGAAGATGGGGGAATTATAGATCTACATAGAGGAGAAAAAGGCCTTCCATGTGCTGTGAGCACCACCATGGCTTTCATTCCATTCTCCACTGAGACATTAGACAACTTTCTAAGCAACTGCAAAATTACAGGCACACAATTATCTTTCTTTTCTTTTTTCCTCCTTTTTTCTTCGCTTCCAACTTTCCCCCTCCAGTTCCTCCTGAGTCTCCCTCCCCTTCCTATCCCCTTCATTCATATATCTATATAACTAACCTACTGAGTCCAATGAGGGTTGTCCATTGAAGCACGGGCTACTTACCAGTGGCCCCCCCCCTGAGAAAAACTTACCTTCTCTCCCCTGGCAACTGACTTTCTCTCCTTTGGCATCTGCCAATGGCCTATAGTTTCTCAACTAGGAGTGGAACCTTGTGATCCCCTCCCCTACCATTCATGCCGGTATACTGACTAGATTGATGTTGTACAGGAATTGTGTAGACACCTACAGTTGTTGAGAGTTCATGAGTGCAACTGCCTGTCAGGTCCAGAAGACACTGTTATAAAGCATTCTTCCCTGACTTCTGGCTCTTAATTGTCTCTTTGCACTTCCTTCTGCGATGTTCCTTGAGCCTTGGGCGTAGTGAGTGTGATACTGACATTTGAGGATGAGTACGCCATGGACACTAATTCTCTGTATTTTATTCATTTGTGGTTCTCTGTATGAACTTCCATCCACTGCTAAAAGAAGTTGTTTGTTGAATGTGAACTGGACTAATCTATGTGTATAAGGATAACTATTTAGAAAGCAGTTAGATATTATCAATTTAACAAAATTATAGTAGTAGTTTCTCCCCTAGGGTTTACAGCCTCTTTAGTCACAAGCTCTTGGCAAGTTTACAGTACCAAGCGTGAGTTCTCTCCCATTGAACAGGCCTTAGATCCAATCATGCAGCTGTTGGATATCCTCTAAGACATTCATACCATTATTGCACCAATGGGCATATCTGCCCTGACCTGCAGGGTGGGAGATGGAGACTCGAACTCCCAGGGACCTGGAATGATGGGACAAGAGACACGAAGAATGACAGCAAGACAAAGAACTCTGATCAAGCTGCAAAAGTTTATTTTTCCACGGGGATTCTTATACGGGCTGAAGCAGGAAATTAGCTGGGGAAGGGGAAGGGAAGGTGTTGTCTCAATGGGTTAATGAATGTCCCTAGGATGAGGGGACCTGGTGCCATGGTCTGGTTGCAGGCTAAGGAAATTGGTGGTTGCTCAAACACTTATCTTAGGAGGCAGGGAGGACTGATCAGCAAGTTCTCTGGTGCTGCTTGTCCTGGGGGGCAGGGAAGGCTGCCAGGCAGCATGGTCTCCCACATCTCTCCCTTTTCTGTTTTAAGTAAAAGCCATGAGAATTAATAAGTAGGAGCCATGAAAATTATAACCCCTAGGGAGTTGTGCCTGTCTTAGGTTGGAATGATCACCCCTACACACCTGTCATGGGATTAGGCAGCAGCTCAGGTGGCCTTCCTGTCTTAGGTTGTTTTTTTGGGGGGGAGCCACTCTTGTACCCATCTTTGACTGTCCAACTCAGCTCTCAGGGGGTGCGACTGAAAGCGTCGCCATAAGGTATCATTTCATCATGGGCTCCATCTTGCAGGTCCAGGTGATGATAGTGTACCTGTATAGGCTTTGCTAATAGGGCATCTACTTGCTTTTTGATCAGAGTGACAATTTTGTTGAAAAGATAGGGCCCCAGAGACAACACCAGGAGGAGAAAAATTACTGGTCCAAGAAGGGGGAGGAGCTAAGGGGCCCAGGAAGAGGCAGAGAACGAGAACCA
>NW_008345290.1:1079957-1136010 GCF_000622305.1 Nannospalax galili
TGAGTCCCCATTGTCCTCGAGATCAATTATAATGGAGGGACACTTAGCTGGAGGGCGGGAGTGTTCTTTAAGAACTTTTTCTCCTTCTTTTAAAAGACTCTTTAAGTCAGGGGAGTGATTATAAACCTTGAGAATATCATTAATCAAATTCCAGTATGAAAAGGCAGAGACTGGGACCTTTTCAGGCCCAAAGGTATTACAGTAATCTTGGAGGCAGTTACCAATGCGCATGCAGTGTTTCTCATCTATAGTTCCTTCTTGGGGGAACCAAGGGTAAAGTTCCCCAATATATTCAAGAAATCTTTTTAAATCTTTCTTTTTAACCCTATTTCCCTGTGTCTTGAGAGAATCTTTAAGACCTTTTATGAATAAATCTTCCTTACTAAATTCTTGTCCCATGATTAATTCCTACCGTATCGTCACCATGAAGAAATCTCCCTCGAATCTGTATCATAGATGGGTAAGGCTGTGGTGATTCTTATGCGAGCTGGTGCTTAACCTTTCTCAGACTGCAGTGGCTCAGTGCCATTGGGTGGGCCCACCCATACAATCAGCGACGTTCCAGGGGATCCTGGGGGCTTTGAGCCCCACGTTCTGGGTGCCAGTTGCCCCGGCCTGCAGGGCGGGAGACAGAGACTCGAACTCCCAGGGACCTGGAATGATGGGACAAGAGACACGAAGAATGACAGCAAGACAAAGAACTCTGATCAAGCTGCAAAAGTTTATTTTTCCACAGGGATTCTTATACAGGCTGAAGCGGGAAATTAGCTGGGGAAGGGGAAGGGAAGGTGTTGTCTCAACGGGTTAATGAATGTCCCTTAGGATGAGGGGAACTGGCGCCGTGAGTCTTGTTGCAGGATAAGGAAATTGGTGGTTGCTCAAGCTTATCTTTGAGTCATCGGAAAGGTTGCTTATCTTAGGGGGCAGGGAGGACTGATCAGCAAGTTCTCTGGTGCTGCTTGCCCTGGAGGGCAGGGAGGGCTGCCAGGCAGTGTGGTCTCCCACACATATCTTGCCAGGTGAGTCCTTAATATGGTTCTCAAGGTTCATAGTTGAATAAGACTATTGGTACCACTTCTCTCCCAACAGACTGCATAGCACCTTATGACACTATGGAAGCTGACCATCAGGAAGAGGCTTTCAGTTCAGTACCAGCTTGATTTCTCCAAGTCTTGTGTGGTGTCTTTAGTAACAGGGTCTTACCCTGAAGTTCTGGTGGGCAACCAAGTACAATAACAATAGCCTCTATTGTTTTGAGGATCTATTGGACACCTCTGACCAACAACCCCAAGGGAGGTATCTTATACCTGGGACTGGGCTTTTTATAGTTTCCAGGAGGAGCACTATTTACCACATGCGGGGTAATTCCAGTTAAATTGTTTAATGCGTATCTTTCAGAAAGCTTATAAAATAAATTTCCATATGGCGTTTTCAAACAATGTTATTTATCCTTCCTCCTACCCCCCCATGTTTTGCCTTTCTATCCTTCTCCCCATTTAATTCTTCTCCCTCCCACATTATTCCCCTTTCCCCCTTCATACCAATGTGTTTTACTATCTCCCCCCTTTAAACTCCCCCCACCACAGTGGTACTTTTATATTTTCCTGGAATACTTTCTTCCATCTTTTCCTGTAAGGTGGTATCTATCCTCAAAGGTGAGGTGTGTTTCTTGTAGCCAATGAAAAGATGGGTCCCATTTCTTAATCCATTCATCTAGTTTATGTCTTTTGATTAGAGAGTCGAGGCCATTGCTATTTAATGTTATTTTTGAGAAGTGTATGTTGATGGCTGTCATTTTGTTGCTTTTGTGCTGTTTGTACTCTTAGTCTGCCTGCTTTGTATTGTGGTGTCATCTGTTTTCTTTCTGTGGCCTCTCGGTTATGCTTATTCTTCTCTTTAGCTGTATTTCTTCCAGTGTTTTCTGTAGAGCTGGTTTGACGGACGTGGATTCCTTTAGCCTGTTTATATCATGGGAGGTTTTTCTTTCTCCTTCAACTATGGAAAACAGTTTGCTGAGTAAATTAGTCTAGGTTGGCATCTGTGGTCTTTGGGATTTGAGTACATTGCTTCCATTTCTTCTGCCTTTTAAGAAGTCAGCTACTGTTTTCATGGGCTTGCTTTTATGTGACTTCCCTCTTGCAACGCTCTTTCTTGGTTCTGTATATTTAGTATTTTAATGATAATATAACATGAGGAATCTCTTTTCGATCCTGTCTATTTGGTGCTCTTTGTGCCTCTTTTATCTGAATGGGCATCTCCTTCCTTAGTTTTGAGAACTTTTCTCCCATGATTCTGTTGAAGATCTGTTCTATGTCTTTGACCTGAAATTCTTCTCCTTCTGTGCCTGCGATTCATAGATTTGGTCTCTTCACTGTGTTCCGAAATTCCTGTATATTCCATTCATGTGGTTTTTAAACTTACTGTGTTCTGTGATTAAGCGTTCCGATTGTCCATGTCTTCAGCTCCTGATAGTCTGTATTTTGTGTGATAAATTCTGTTGGTAAGGCTTTCCACTGAATTTTCTTGTTGGGTCATTGGATTTTCATTTCCATCTTTATTTCTGTTTGGGTTTTCTTCAGTATTTCAGTCTTTCTGTTGAATTCACTTTTCATATGCTGAAGTACCTTCATTATTTCATTCAGTTGTTTGTTTGAGTTTTCTTGGACTTCAGTCAGGAGTTCATTACTATCCTGTTCGTTCAGGTATTTATTCATTTCCTCTGTAAACTCTTTGAACTCTTTGAACATGCTTATAATTGTTCTTTAAAATTAAATTCTGTGTCTTGAGATTCATCTCTATTGTTGTTATTGATGATCTTGGGGGAACATATTGTCTTGTTTTTTTCATATTGATTGTGTTTTTGCAATGGGATCTGGAGTTAGGTTGTTGGTTTTGTGTTTGAGTTTCTAATCCACCTCTGTTGAGTGAGAGTTTGGTTATGGTTTTTTCTGGTACCCGAACTTGGCTAGTTTCAGATCTGGCAGGAAGTGCTTGAAACGCAATCCTTCAGATACATGGTGTTGATTTGTGAGTGGAAAGGCTGGGTTGATTTCAATTCAGTGGCTGTTAGGCTTTCCAGGGGTCAAGGTGGCAGTGCGAATCTTGAATGAGGTCTCTGGAAAGGTGGGAAAGGCAGTAGGGTGGGGCTGCAATAGCTAAACTCAGATGGACATGTGAATAGTTGCTTGGATTAGGCTTTCCAGGGGTCAAGGTGGCAGTGTGAATCTTGAATGAGGGTGGGGCTGCAATAGCTAAACTCAGATGGACATGTGAATAGTTGCTTGGACAAGGTACTGAAGCAGATGCGGTAGAAAGAGTGGGGCCAAGGGAACTTAACCACCAGCACCCTCAGCTGAGGCGGGGCCCCAGAAAAAGCAGCCTGGGGGAAGGGGAAGAGGGACTTAGAAATAGAGCCTGAGAATGGAATTTACTACTAGGACCAAGTCGTGGGGGAAGCAGCAAGGGGAAGTTAGGGGGTGAGGTTGTGTCAACAGAGCCTGCAAATGTCAAACACACAATTTAGGCCTACAATTTGTAGAGGATAAGATGCATCCAAAAAGTAGTGTGCAACAGAACCTTTCAAGTATGGAGGTTCTTGTGGCCCTTCAAGAGAAGGATTCCTCAACATTCATAGCAATATGCTGAGTGAAAGTTGGAAGGTACTTGGATGGTGCCCCTGTGAGCTCTGCTCTGTGGACTCACAAGTCACGCCTTTTGCTTTTCTTCTCTCTGCCCCTTCTCCTTTTACAAAAACTAGTTCACATGACAAAGCTCAGCTAGATCACGTGTCCTATAGTGCTGCTTAAACTTCCCAGAAAAGAAGCTTGCTAACCCGAAAGAACTTCCCATGATAGATCCCACCTAGTCATTCTTTCTCACCTTTTCAAGTGACCTGTACCACTCCGTAAAGTGACCACATTCTGAGAACTTGTGTTTTGATGGAGGGCCCTACTGGCTTGTGTATTTCTTTATATGAAAAGCTGATCATCAGGCAAGACTTGGTGGCGCCTGCCTTTAATCTCAACACTTGGGAGGCAGAGGCTCGTGGCTCTCGGTGAGCACTAGAATGTATAAATCAAGAAGTAGTAGGATCTCCTGCATATTATTCTCATGTGAAACCTATGTCATTGAAGCCTGTGTCTAACTTGCTAGAATTTATGTTTTCTGTTTCACAGAATTATTGACCCAATTCAAGAAATTGTCATTTTAAATGGTTCATTGAAACAAATAGTTGTGGTTAAAAAAAAACCCTATTAAATATAATTTTGATCATTGTTCCTTCTCATTAAATCCTAGGCAATAGTGTACCTATCACCTGAAGATCTTTTGAAGGGAGAAATCGAAGACTCATTGGAAAAGGTGCAGGTGGTCATTAATATCTTGAAGACTTTCCAAAATTATTTTTTCAAGTATAGGAAAGGATTGGCAAGCTATTTCACAGGAAATACAGAGCCAAGGTCCTGGGATTTTCAGTCTCACTTGGTGTTTTACAGACTTAACAAGTTTCTTGACCAACTACTGAAAATAGAGGTATCCATTTATTAACTTTAATTATTCCTATTGTGGGTAAAAATCAAGAAGCCTGCAGCTTGTCACATGACTTGTGGACAGTTATTTTCTGTGATGGGGGGAGGTCTGTAATGATAGAAGAATGGCCTTCAGAGCTATAACTTGATGGTTTCTTTATCTCCCTCCTTCCTCTGCATCTCTCTTTCCCGCTCTTCCTTTTTTCCTTCCTTCCTTTTTGTGGTACTAGAGATGACTCAGGGCCTTGTACCCACCAGGTAAGCTCTCCTTACCACTGAGTCATATGCCCAGCCCTTGGTTTTTTGAAACAGGGTCTCCCTATGTTGCTCAGGCTGGTCTTGAACTCTTATTCTCCTGCCTTTACCTCTGAAGTGCCAGAGTTACAGGTGTGCACCGCTACACCTGCTTTTAATTAATTTTTTTACTGTTATTATATGAGTAAATAAATCTCTTTCCCTATTAGTGACTCGACATAATTTACTAAGCATCTTGGAGAAAATTATGAACTAGGAAGATGTAAAGGAGTCACTCATCCTTTAAATATTGACAAGGAAACATATAAGACAAACTAGAAATTAAAATATTATACTTGAAACCCCATTTGGTAATTTAAAATCTCACACTGTCATTTTTTGCTTTATTTCTTTTAAATTTGTTTATTTATGATTCAGGGTCTCACTATGTAGCCCAGTCTGATCTCAAACTTGCTATGTAACCTGAGCTACTTCAGAGTCACCATCCTCTTGTTTAATTCTCTCCAATGTCTGGCTTTATATAATATCATTTGGCATATAGATAGATGTATCTATACCATTTATAAGTATACACTATAAAACAAATACAGATAGTAAAATCATTTATAAAAGTAAAAAGAATATGGAAAATGTGTTCTGTACAAATATTAAAAAAATATCTAAAATGTCAGAAGCGAATGAACACACATCCTACCCTTTATGTATTTAGTCTACCAGCCATGGTTTCTTAAATGTTTAAACAATGATCGTTGCCTTATTTTCTTTGTAAAGTTCTCTACAAATTTCAGATTTTATCATTGATGTAAGATTTGCTGAATTCCATTCAAAGCTAGAGATTTAAGTTGTGAAAATTCTTGTTGCCAATCTGAATGCCACTTAAAGCCACGAACATCTGACTAAGGACCTTGAGCATCTCTTTTCTGTTTGCTGAGCTCCCATCCAGGCACAAAGCTGAGTCACTGCAAAGTGTAGGTGGCTGAGGATAGGAATGTTGACTGGTACCTGGGGGACTGATTCACTGTTAGGATTGTACTTAGAAGATCCAGATGTACATAGGAAATTAGAAATTGTCTCCACTGTGAGATACTTTTCAGCAAGTGTGAAAATGAAGTATAATTCAAAAAATTAGCAATTGCTTTATTCAATAAATTAATATTTTATTAATTAATTAAATTAACCAGTAGCAGTTATTTTTTGTCGTGCATGTGTTCCTTGATTGTGAATGTTTGAATCTCTTTTTGACTTGAAACTTTAAAGTCTTCCTCTTTTCTTGCTAAAGATGACAGAAAGATCTTTACTGTTTTTTACAAAGGATATATTTGTCACCATACTGGAATTTGAAAAACTGGAAAGACTGGAATTTGGTGGCACCAAGGGAGCAATTCTAAATGAACAAATCCATGAGATGAGTGAAGAATTTATGGAACTCTGTAGAGTTTTTCGACAGAGCACTTATGACCCATCTGACTACGATAACATGGTAATATTGTACTTTTGCCTTTTAATTCCACAAGCTTTTTATCATTTCAAAACTGAAAGGGAGGGTAGTCATGGTGAGGATAACTGCCCAGGCTAACCCCTGTAAGACCACAGGACATCAAAGACCCTCTTTAATTCTCCTTTTCCTTGTTGCAAATCAGGGACCAGAACTAAGGCTTATTATACTTTCAGTTCGGAGCTGTTTCTGATAGAACTGTGAGCTACAGTCTAGGTTGGTTTCTTCTGCATATTGAAAAGGTTTCTGTATTTGTGTATCTTGATCTGATTGTCCAATGTCCATGTAACTTGCATGCTTTATTTTATGCTTTTCTGGTCTGTTGAAACAATTAGTTTTCCTCCATTCACCGTATAACTTAATAACATGAATATTGTCTCATAATTTGTTACTTAGATTTACTCATAATTTCATATTTTCAATCTCAGGGAATAAGGGCAAGGTGTCGGACTTAAACTGCTTTCTTTCTGCCACTTTGAGCATGCTGCTGGCCAGGGAGTTACCTGGGAGCCTCTCTCTAACTCTAGGATAGAAACAGCTTTGTTCTGTGGTTTGCCCAAAACAGAAACCTGAGTTAAAAATAAAAAATTTTGTGTGTGTGTGTATGTGTGTATATATATATGGTCTTTTTGAAGTAGGGTCTCCCTGTAGTCCCAGCTGTCTTGGAACTCATTATGGAGACCAGGCTGGCCTTGAACTCACAGAGATCTGCTTGCCTCTCCCTCCCAAGTGCTGGGATTAAAGGCATGCGCTACCACGCCCAGCTTCCATATATATATATTTTAAAGCACAGCGTGTGAATCTGTTCAATATTGTGTTTTTATTTGGTTCAGTAATTTGATCTTTGAAATGACAAGTATGGTGTTAACTTTGTAAGGATGTAGTTAGCTAATGTAACCCCTCTGGATTGTAGTAACTTTTGAGACATGCAGTTAAAGTAAGGAAGACAGCCATGGTGAGTGACTCCTTGCTAGACTTGCTCCCTATAATTTATGGAAAAGTAGGAAGGATACAGTAATAAGTACTCAGAGCTCATCCCAAGAGAATTGTATGAAGGCATTCAGTACATGGGCTGTTGTGGGAGCCAGAGTCTCAGCCTACCCAATGAACCTGTGGAGGAGGACCATGAGACCAGGCCTGCACAAGGCTATCCTCACAGTGACATAGCCTGGTTGTGCTTCAGATTGCAAGGTTTGGAGAACTCAGCCAGCCTTCACTGATGCCTCTGCCTTGACAGTGCCACAGGTCCTGTCCTCCACCCCCCACAAGTGAGAAGTAGTGAACATGTAGGAATAGAAAACAGATTTGTTATTAACATGCCTGTCTGCTTGACATTTCTGTTTTTGAGGTCCATTTTACTTTGTGAATAAGTTGGACAGAACAGCTGAGCTCCAGGACTGGTCTGGAGGCATCAACAACCTGCCCTTAAAGTTGCTTTTCATCTGCTTGTCTGATTATTTTGCTTTAGAATAGAATCTAGGGCTAGGAGAGAGCTCAGGGGTGAAGTGCTTACCTGGTGTACATTAGGCTCTGGGTTGCATTCCAGCAGGGCAAAATGAAATGAAAACAACACAATAGACTCTAGAAGATCCTTAGTTTTGGTCTGTCCTTAAAATTGTACAATTATACCTTCCTAGAAGCAGAAATTTCTAAACATTACTTATTTTAAAACATTACTTGTTTATTCTTTTGGGCAGATAACATTTGCAAAAATTGAGCTCCTTCTCACCCCATGACCTTCTTTCTTCATTTTCCATTATTCCCCCTCAAAGGTCTCTCTGTTATGAGTGTCTTATAAAATGGTCCACTAAGACCGGTCCAGATGGTAACATACACCTATATTCACTCGTTTCCCAGTTTTGCACAAATAGCCGCTTCTATACACCCTTTCCATCTGGCTTCTAGCACTTAATGTATTTTGGCAATCTTTCTGTGTCAGTAGAATTATATTGCTGTTTTCTTTTTTTCACAATTGTACATTATGCAATAAATTGTCAAATTATTGACTAGCTCAAGTTATTTTTAAACGTTAGAGGAGTACATATAGTCTTTCAATAATTTAGTCAGAAATTTCTGCTTCCAGGAAAGCATAGTTGTGCTTTTCACTAGTCCTCATGTTAAATATAGCTCAAATCCTGGCCATTACATTTAAAAAACAAAAGAAGACTCTAAGCACCCATATTCCTTGGGTCACAACTGTCTGTTAACTCCAGTTCCAGGGGATCTGGTGCCCTCTTCTGGTCTCTGCAGGCACCTGTGTTCACGTGGCATATATCCTTAAAAAGAAAAATAATCAGATGAACAAAACCCTTAAAGAATATGTTGCCAGAATACTGACCTTCAGGGAATTACCAAAGGGAAATTTTAGAACAGAAAGGAAATGACAAGAGAAGGCACTTTGTATACCAGGGTGAAGATGCTGGGTAGGTACTCATGAGCTATCACAGATGCTCTCCCTCTTCAGCTTTCAGTTATGTTCGAGGGTGGAAGCAAAAATTCCACATTGGTTCTTTTTTGGTACTAGAGGTTGAACCCAGGGCCTCATGCATGCTAGGCAAGTGTTCTACTCCTGAGCTATATTGAGCCCAATGCTGGATCTAAATGTATATACTGAAAATATTGAAAGCAATTAAACTAAATGGAAGAGAGTACAGACCAAAAATCATCATCCAATCCAATACCATGAACATTTCTCCATTTTTTTCTTCTGAGAATTGTTTGATTTTCACTGTTTTAGTTAAACATTTTAATCTACTTTTGAACTAATTCTTGCATATTATAAGGGTCCAAGTTGACTCTTTTGCAAATGGATTTGTTGAAGAGACTATACTTGTGCCATTGAATGATTTTGGCACTGTTGTCAAAACTTGTATGTAGGAGGAGGGTCTGTGCCCACATCCCCTATTCCATTTCACTGATCTGTGTGTCTCTTGTCATGCCAACACCACACTGTTAATACTGTAGACTTGTAGCTCAAAAAGTATTTTGGTTTATTTATTTTTCCTTTATGTTCATTCCTTTATGTTTTGTGTGCATATGAGTGTTGTAAGTGCACTATGTGCATGCAATACCGACAAGGCCGGAAGACGGCATTATATCCTCTGGAACTAAAATTATGGATGGTTGTTCACCACCATGTGGGTGCTGAGAGCTGAACTGGGGTCCTTTACATGAGCAACCAGTGCTCTTAACTGCTAAGCCATCTCTCCAACCCCTGTTGTAGGTTTTGATATTAGAAAGTGTGTAAGCCTTCTAACTTTGAGATTTGGTAAAATTTTTAGGACTCTATCTTACTACTGCAGAGTACACTGTTGAGAGGGATTAGGTAGACTGTGCAGACTGCTTTGAATGGTATTGTTGTAGTAAGGATAGTAAGTCTTCCGACGCATGTAAATGGAAAATCATTCTGCTTATGCTTATTTGACTTCTTTCAGAAATTATTTTGTAGATTCTGGTGTACAAGTCCTTTACCTCCATGGTTAAATTTATTCTAAAGTACTTTATTTTCTTAACTTCTTTTTGGATTGCTCATTGCTAGTATATAGAAATGCAACTGATTTTCTTTCTCAGTGTGTGTGTGCATACATGCATGTGTTCATTTGTGTGAAGGTACAGATGCATGTGTGCACATGCATGTGGAGGCCAGGGGTCAGCCTTGAACACTATGCCCCAGGCACCATCCACCTTTTTTGAGGTAGTGTCTCTTGCTGGCCTGGGGCTTGCCAGTAAGGCTAGGCTGGTTGGCCAGTGAGCCCTAGGGATCTGCCTGTTTCTGCCTCCTCAGTGTTGGCAAACATGTGCCACCACACCTGGCTCTGTTTACCTGGGTCCTGGGGATGGAACTCAGGTCCTCATGCTTTCATGTCATGCACTGTTTTACCGACTGAACTGTCTCTCCAGCCCACAACTGATTTTTGTATATTGATTTTTCACCCCCACAATTTTGCTGTTTGTTTATTAATTCCACTTATCATGTGTGTAATTTTAGAGTCCTTTACGTATAAAATTATGTCATCTGTGAATAGAGGTGTTTTTACTTTCCAACTTGGGTGCTTTCTGTTTCTTGCCTAACTGTTCCGATGAGAGTCTCTAACACTATATTGAATTAAAAGTAGGCATTTGTGGGCTAGAGAGTTGGTTCAGCGGTTAAGAGCACTGACTGCTCTTACAGAGGACCCAGGTTCGATTTCCAGTACCCACATGGCAGCTACCGACCATTCTTGACTCCAATTCCAGGGGAATCTGATGCCCTTTTCTGACCTCCACGGCACTGCATGACACGGGTGTGCTCACATGCAGGCAATACACTCATACACATAAAATAAAAATAAATTAAAAAAATATTTTTAAAAAGTAAGCATTTGTTTGGCTCTTGACTTAAGGGAAGAGTTTTACCTTTTTGTCATTGGAAATAATGCCACTGCTGTGAGTCCATAGGGGCCTTTATCATGCTGGGGATCTTTAGTTCCACTCAGTTCACTAAGTGTTATCATCATCATCTAAGAGTGGTGAATCTTGTTATGCTTTTTCTGCATCAGTTAAGATGATGTGGCATTTCCCTCTTTCATTCTATTAATGTGATGGATTGTGTTGATTTCCATGTTTTAACCCATCCTAGCATTCTAGAATAATTCCTCTTGACCAGTATTTATAATTCTTTTAGTATACTGCCGAATACCATTTTCTAGTTTTTTTGTTGATGTTATTATCTCACCATTCAGAAGGGAAGTTGGTTTAAAGTTTTTTCTTCTTGAATACCTGGGTTCAGTATCAGAATGGTGCTTGTGTCATGGAGTAAGTTAGGAAGCACTCTTTCCTTAATTTTTTTGAAAAGTTTGAGACTGGCTGGTCTTAATTCTCCTTTAAATATTAGTAGAATTTCCAGTAAAGCTGTCTGTCCCTGTTTATTTGTTGGAAAGGTTTTGATTACTGACTTAAGCACTTTATTATTACAAGTCTTTTCTGGTTTGATCTTGTTGGGCTATATGTATCTAGGGATTTGTCCATTTCATCTTCCTTCCTCCCTCCCTCCCTCCGTCCCTCTGTCCCTCCCTCCGTCCCTCCGTCCCGCCGTCCCTCCCTCCCTCTCCCTCCCTCCCTCCCTCCCTCTCTTCCTCTCTTCCTTCCTTCCTTCCTCCATCCCTCCCTCCTTCCCTCCTTCCCTCCCTCCTTGCTTTTCTCCCTCCCTCCCTCCCTCCCTGCTTTCCTCCCTCCCTACTTTCCTCCCTCCCTCCCTCCCCCCCTCTCTCCCTCCCTCTCTCCCTCCCTTCCTTCTGTTGTTCTCCCTTTCTTTTTCCCATCTCCGCAAGGTCTTTCTATGTAGCTCACGCTGACCTGGTATTCTTAAACCTCCTTCCTCTGCCTCCCATGTGCTGAGGTTATAAGTGTGCACATTGTGCCTTGCTGTGTTTTCTAATTTTGTGCATAGTTGTTCATAGTACCCCTTTGTAATCCTTTTCATTTCTAGAAAATTCATAGTAATAGTTCCACTTTCATTATTCATGCATCTTGAGTACTTTTTCTCTTAGTCAGTTTAGCTAAAAATGTGTCAGTCTTTTGAATTGGTATATTTAGGTCATTTTTATTTAATGTAACTAAATTATTATAATGCATTTCAAATGATCAGCTTTTCATTTTCTTGATTAATATTAGTTGCTTTCCCATTTTCTAATTCATGCATCTGTGGTCTTCATTATCTGATCTTTATTATTCTCTTCTTCCTGCTAACTTTTGGATTTATTTCCATCTATTATTCAGGTATTTTAAGGTGTAAAACTAAGCTAATCATTTGAGGTCTATTCAAAAAAATTTTGATGTATGCATTTATAGCTTTAAAGATGAAATCTTAGCACATCTATTGAATGTCCTAAGCTTAAATATTTTGAAAGCTTATTTCCTTTTTGCCTCCAGGTAGTCTTAAGATTTTTTCCTTGACTCTTTGGTCTTGGGAAGAAAGCATTTATACTTCTCTGGACTTATGAATGATGGTATTAGATAGTGATAAATGATTTGTATGGAATAATATCTATGTAGTATAATACCAGGAGAATGACAAAGAAACATACATGAAACTAAAAATATATAAAATATAATTCTAAAAATGCACAAATAGTTATAGAGAGCCAGGAAAAATGTAGAGGGCAAACTAGAAGAAAAGAAATAACAGGCCCTAATATAACAATAATTACAGTAAGTGCAAATGGTCTAAATACACCAATTCACAGAGATTGGCAGAGTGCATTATATGCTTTCTGCAAGAAACTTTCTTTTTTAAAAAATATTTTATTTATTATTTTAATTTTGTGTGTATGAGTGTTATTGCTTGTATGTATGTAAGTGCACCCATGTCATGCAATGCCAGGGGAGGTCAGAAGAAGGCTTTGGATCCCCTGGAACTGGAGTTAGGATGGCTGTTAGGCACCATGCGGGTACCTGGAACTGAACTTGGTCTTCTGCAAGAGCAGCCAGTGCTCTAAACTGCTGAGCCATCTCTCCAGCACCCCGCCCCCAAGGAACTTTCTTCACCTATAACCATATGAGCACATTATGACTAGCTGGACAGAAAAGAACATGTCATGCAAACATTGATCAAAAGAAAGTAGCAGTGACTACAGAAATGTCAGGTAATGTGACCTTCACACAAGGTAAATGGCTGGAGAAGGACATTGCTCATTGACAAAAGGGTCAGTTTGCCAAGAAAACAGCAATCTTAAATATATGTGAGCAGCCAAATAGTGAAACAAAATGATAGGCCTAAAAACCAGACACATTCACAGTTTTACCTGGAGATTTCACTTGTCTCTCAGTAGTTGAAGAAAAATTAGACAGAAAATGAAGAAGGCTGTAGAAAATCTTAACACCACCAACTAGGAGGCTCTCGTGAACTTTATTAGAAGGCTGTGTGTTACAACAGCAGCTCACACCCTTCTTAGGTACCCGTGGAACAGACACCGTCTAGGCACCGTATTTGCTAGTCATCAGACAGACTTCAACAAACCTCAACAAAATTTAAAGAATTACAACTATGGAGTATGTTTTTTGGTAGTGGAAAAAAATTAGCAATAGCTATATTCCCAGACTCTAAAGAAAGAAAAGGAGGAAGAGGAGGAGGAACAGGAAGAGAAGGAGGAGGAAGAAGAGGAGGAGGAATTTCAAGAACATAGAATTTTTTTTTAAGTAAAAAAAAGAAACCGAGGCCATCATGGAGCTCTGAGTGCTGGGGCATGTGCCCCTCCCACTTTATTCCTGACTACAGAGAAGACCAGCATCCCCCATGAAGAGATGAAGTCCTCTTCTAAACCAGGTGTCTCGGCACCAGGCCTTTCTCCTCAGAGGAGGACTGAGCTCAGTGAAGGCCTAGGATAGGAGGGGCAGCATCTTGGGAAGGGATGGTATCATCCCATTAGTGAATAAAGATTTCTGAGTAAAAAAAACCAATAGAATAGGTACAAAGCAGTCAGAAAGCCACTGACTTTAGGATAGATCAACTTAAATTTTTTTTTTTTTTGTAAAAATCAGGGCCTCATGGAGCTGAGGTTGACCTTGAACTTCTGATCCTTCTGCCTCTCCCTCCCAAGTGCTAGGATTAAATGTATGTCATACCACCCGGGTCATCTCACAATTTTACTGCAGAATTCCACCCAACATTTAAGGATTAACGGCAGTTCTATAGACTCTCTTCTAAGCAGAGGAGGAGGAACTACTTCCCAGTTTGTTATGGAACTACAATTTATTACCCCGATACTGAACTAAATGGGTTCACACACAAAAAGGAAAAATGTATCATTATCCATCATAAATATACATGCAAAAATCCTTAACAAATCTTCATCAAATAGAATCTGGCAGTATATAAAGAGAATTATTTTTGATGGCTGCTAGTTTTTAATTGCTAATATAACATTCATATTTGAAGTTTGCACTAAGATCTTATAAGACACAGGAGTCAAAAGGTTACCTAGTGAAACAAATTAACATATCTGTCCTCCTACATAGTTTCTGTGTGACAAGAGCAGCTAAAATCTGGCTTTAAAATCCCAAATACAGTTTTGCTATGTCATTAGCTCTCTAGATTTCTCCATTCTGTATATCTGCTATTTTATATCCCTCAAGGGATCTCTCTCCCTCTCTCCCACCTTACTACCAGCATCACAGTTGTGTTCTCTATCTCTGCGTGTTTGACTGCTTGTTTTCAGATCCACGGACAGACAGTGAGATCATGCACTATTTTTCTTAGTATTTGTCTCATTTCACTTGCATAATGTCCTTCAGGTACATTTCTGTTGTGGCAAATGACAAGATCACCTTTTTCTAAGCAGAGTAACAATCCATTGTGTATATGCTATGAGTGTGTGTGTATGAGGTATGTATATGTCTGTGTGATTTTCTTTATGCATTTGTGTGTTGACCATCACATTGTTTCTATATCCCAGTGTCTGAGTTATATTGCAGTGAACATGTGAGTGAAGATGCTTTTATGAGGAGATTTCATCTCTATTGAACATATCCTCAGAATGTGTCATTGGGTTATATAGTAGTAGTATTTTAATTTCTTCAGAAACCTCTCACACTTGTTCACAATGGCTTTACCAATCTGCATTCACATCAACATGTCAAAGATGATTTATTCCAGGATTGTAAAGCAGGTTCAATATTTGATATGACTTTGAAACAAGTATTTGTAGTTTTCAGTTTAATCCCCTCGGTCAAAAGATACAGAATAACAGGTATATAGAATAAACAAGTCTAGAGATTTAATGTGACACATGAGGAACAGAAATGATGTAAAATTGTATGGCATATAGGATTCTTAAATAAGCCAAATGAGAAAAAAAATCCCACAAGTGTATTAAATACTGCAGAAAATAAATTTGACAAAATTTAATATCCATTCATGCCCCCCACAAAGGCAAGAATAAAGAAACTCCTCAGATAGATGCAGAGCACCAATCAAAAACCTAAAGCACTGTATGTAATGGTGAAAGATTTCCCTACATCTTGAACACACAGCATGTTCAGCTGCCTAATTACTGTCTCCACTGAGAACTCAAAATTAACTTGTTCAAAGCTTGCTTAACTCATCCCCAAACCAACTCTTGACTTTCTTCAACTCATTAAATCTCACAAATAATTGTGCTGAGCCATCCATAATTTCACTCATTTTCTCACGACATCCGACTCATCCTGGTGTACCCTGGAAGTGCATCTATGGCTCATTTCTGACCTAGACTATGGCATTTGCCTGTAAACTGCTCCCTCCAGCTTATCTTGGCTTCATTAATCTATTTTCCATGTGGCAACTTGAGAGCCTTTCTCATGCTAAGTCAAATCATGACTTTTCTCTAATTAAAACCCTTCAATAGCTTCCCAGGATGCTAATAAAGGCAATTTTGTACTTTCCAGAATATGGAAACATTTTTATAATGATTCCCAAGTAATACTAGCTCATCATTTATTATCCTATAAATATTTATTGAGAAACAGCTACAAGCTGGGAACCCCATGAAATATTGGTATTAGCACTATGAAAAAATAAGCCTGGTTGTTAGGCTTATTGACTTAAAATCCAGGGTAGAATACAGGCAGGCAATTAGTATGCAGTGTGTCAGGGTATGAAAGGAACAGAGTGCTGTGAAAGCATCTGCAAAAGTCCTGTGCTGGAGGTGAAAATATGCAGAGACCTCATGTGGGTGAGTGGATGAGAACAGAAAGGAAGTAAAGAGAAGTTGGCAAAGGGCGCTGGGGATGAAGGGATGTGGCTAGATCGAGAGTAGGAACTTTGGAGTAATGTCTGAATAGTTAGGAGCCATCAGTAAGGTCCAGGCCACACAAGCCTTGAGGATCCCACTAAGATTATGCTGTTTTAACAAATTCAGTTTTCTTTTATAAATTCTACTTTTTTTTATTTCATGTGTACAAATATTTCCCTTGCATGTATGTAAGTACACCATATTTGTGTAATGCCTACGGGGGCCAGAAGAGGGTGTTGGAGTCCCTGGAACTGGAGTTATAGATGATTGTTAGCAGCCATGTGGGTGCTGGGAACTGAACCCAGGTCCTCTGCAAGAGCATCAGTGCTTTTAACCTCTGAGCCAATCTCTCTAGTTCCCCAAATTCAGGTTTCTGAACTGAGATGATAATTTACAGGAGTATGAATAAGTGACAGAAGACATCTATTTTAGAAAGATGATTTTGGCTGCAGTTTGGAGGATGAATCAGAGCAGGAAACAGTACTCTAGGTGAACAGTAGCTGGTGGTAGCTGGAGGAAGATGCTGGGGAAGGTGAACAGTCATAGTCACAGTTAAGAGAGAAGATGGCTAGCACTTGTGAGAGGGAAGGAAGCCACAGGGGCTTCCCAAGCTTCTTTTGGGGTTTATAAGAGGAACAGCCTGACACAGAAGATGATAGGTTCAGATTGTACAAGGCAAGTGTGACTTCTCTCTGTGACTTTCTTCTTACTGTGTTTGTGTTCATTTGTATGCAAGTGCATGTGGGTGCACATGCAGGCCAGAAGACAATCTTGGATATTGGATATTTAGATGACTTCTGGGGATCAAACTCAGGTCCTCCTGCTTCCCAGGCAAGCACTTTGTGAGTGAACTGTCCTCAGTCCCTCCCTGCTAGCCTTTTTAAGGGAGAAGTCCTATGGGGTTAGTCCTAAATTTGGTTTCAGGAATGTAGGAGTTGTTGTCTGTCCAAGTCCGTCCATGTTATCACCACCCCCACACACCATGTAGGAGGATGTCAGAATGGAGGTAAGCATTTCTTCCTCCTCTGAGTTGTTACTTGTCTCTAAGGGTCAAATGGCATTTAAGGATTATAGAGTGTTCATTCTTTGTTTCTATATTGAGAAGAGGAAGTATGTGCAAGGCGTGTTGAAACTTGTTGGGAAGTTGTGTTTACTTCTAAGTCAGTGATCCTTGAATGGAGAGGCTGCTTGGCTAGAATTCAGAAGTGGAGCTGTGCTCTTGATGCTAAATACAGTGTTGTGGTATTTGACACAGAGTGTTCTAGAACTCTGCCATTGCACTCTGTTTTCCAGTCCAAGTTAAATTCAATGTAAGGAACTTTCTTAATCTGTTCAGACTACTCTAACAACAGGCCATGATCTGGGTGGCTCATAGACACGAGAAATTGATTTTCTATAGTTCCAGAGGCCGAGAGATTCAAGATCAAGGCATCAACTAATTCAGGGTCTGGAGAGGCCTGCCCTCCTTTCACAGAACCAGTTCACTGTGTTCTCATGTGGGTGGGTGTATGAGAACCTTTCTTGGGCCTTCTTATAAGGGCATGGATCCCTTTTATTTAAAAAGGCCCTGGCCTTACTTCATCAGTTCTCAAAATCACCACTTCCTTGGATATTAGTATTTCAGGAATCTGGGGCTAGACAAACACTGATGCCATCACAAGTGCCTTTCTTCATAGAAGCAGCTTCATGATCCAGAGGGGATCAGGAGCCAGATTGCTTGCCTTCAAAATTCTGGCCCTGCCATTTACTAACAGTGTGTTCTTGAACAAATTAGTTACCTTCTTTGACTATGTTATTTGTATATATAAAACTATGCATTATATATAGCAGTATAATTTACACATTGAATTTTAAATATATTATTTATTTATTTTTATTTTATGTGTATGAGTGTTTTGCCTGCATGTACTGGTGTTGCACAATTCCCATGGATGCCAGAAGAGGGTGTTGCTAGCTGCCATGTAGATGTTAGGAACCGAACCCAGGTCCTCTGGAAGAGCAGCCAGTGCTCTTAACTGCTGAACCATCTCTCTGGTCCCATAATTTACATATTAACCAACACTATAGTTGATTGATTTGATTGAGTTCAAACCAGAAGAAAACAAGGAAAAATTTAAAGTGGCAAAATCACTCTCCTTCCACATGGGTCAGTGAGACAAATGTATTCAGTATCTAGTCGCGTGTAATTCCTTTTACGTTAATGGTGAATGGAATTAAAATGAAAACCCAACTTTCACAATCACTGTCTCAAAGAAATATAAAAATGATTCTTGCCACATGAATTTGTTTTGCTACTTATAAAATGGAAAAAATATTAACTTGTTTTGTATGTTATGTAGATTGAGTTAAGGTAAAGCATTTAGAACGGAGGTAGACGTGCAGTATCATGACTGTTATTGCTGGTATTGTTGGTAAGGGACGCAGTCTAGGAGGTGCCGAGGCTACGCTGTGCTAAGCTGGGGTGTGCACTTCTGGCTTCCCCACTGTGAGGCTCCAGAGCATTGTGCATCCTAGGGACAGCTTCAACAAAGGCAGAATTGCAGTACTACACAGATGTAGTTATTCCCTCACAGTTTCCTTCCTTCTAATTATGGGAGTGGGTGGTTATGCACGAGGAGGAAGCTGGGGGTTGTCAGCTGCATATTAATGAGAACCTGGGAAAATATCAGAGTATTTCTGCTTCCTCTGTATCACTAATGAGGTTTTCTTATGGAAGTGTGGATTTCAGTCTCACCTGAAGAGACAGTGCTTTCATGTAGGTTTTCTATCCCATGAACAAACAACAAAAGCTTTCTGTTTAAACTCGCAGATGCCCTAAAGTTATAATAAGGATGCTCTGAAAGTTGCTACTTTTCATTTATAATCATGATGAGCAGAGGAAGGCAGGTAGGCCAATGCTCACTTGGGAGTGTGGGGGCCAGACTTCTAGGGCTGAGCCTTGTGAAAGCATGGGCAACATACTAAGCAGGCAGTGACCCTGGAAGGTGGGCACTTGAGCACTCAGTCAGATACAGCTGTTGGTTGATCTTTTCTGGAATCCTGCAATGAAAACCAAATCCAGACACTGAGAGCAAATAATGTCAAACTTATATGACTGCTGTTTTCACTGTTGAGTTCTTTCCTGTAAACTAATATTTTACTTTGCATTTTACAGGAGTTTGAAAGTGATTATGTTGCATTTAAGTCCAAAACCCTGAATTTTGACAGAAGGCTTGGGACGCTTTTGTGTGAAGGTTTTTGTAACTGCAGTGGTTTGGAATCTGCATTTAAGGTTAGTTCTGCTTGAAGCGCCCATGAAAATGAATAATTTAGACTATTAGAAAGGAGGGGAATACATTCTTTCCGGATTCAGGTAAAATATTAACCAGATTAGTTCCCTTCACCTTCAGCCCACTGAATAATAAAGTTGAATAATGCCCTATGGAGCGCTGAGGTTTGCTTTGGGAAGGTCATTTTTGGGATATTTAACTCTTGATCTTTTCTCGCGTTCACCCTCAGTTTGCTCTCATTTCTTGTAGAGCAGGTTTGACGTGGGCCAATGAGGTATTGATTTACCACCAAGCCACAGTGAAAAGTAAAAAAGAAGCCCATTAATTCAGTAATTCTTTTTCTTTATATTGTTTACAAATGATGGGTTCACCTGCCTACTTTATTACTCTGACTGAAGCAAATAATAAGTAATAGCTGTATTTCATTGGGTATAAGACAGCATTGATTACTAAGCATTATTTATGTGTCAATAAAGAAAAATGCTGCCAAATAATTATAATTCCATTGATTATATAACACAGTCTGATGTCAGAGCTAATGAAGCATGAAAGAATGTTTGGTCAAACAACTTTTTTTTTGGTCTTTTTGAGACAGGGTCTCCCTGTAGCCCCAGCTGGCCTGGAACTCACTATGTAGACCAGGCTGGCTTTGATCTCACAGAAATCCACCTGCCTCTGCCTCCTGAGTGCTGAGATTAAAGTTGTGTGCTATCATGCCTGGCTTCAAAGAACTTAAAAATTAAAAAAAATTTATGTGTATGAGTGTATTGACTGCATGCATGTAAGAACACCTGTGTCATGCAATGCCCACGGAGGTCAGTGGAGGGTGTCAGATCCCCTGGAACTTGAGTTAAGGATGGTTGTAAGCCACCATGTGGGTGCTGGGAATCAAACTTGGGTCTTTTGCAAGAGCATCCAGTACTCATAACTGGTGAGCCATCTCTCCAGCTCCTCAAAGACTTTAAATAGAGTATATGTGTATTTTATAAAGGGCTGGGGATGTTGGTCAGTGGTAGAATGCTTCCCTATCACATAGAAGGCCCTGGGAAAGAAGGAAGGAGGGAAGGAGAGAGAGGGAGAGAGAGAAGGAAATTCTGTAAAAGAAAAGTATTTTGCTAGTTCTGTAAATGGAGAGTTTGTAATATGGGAAAAGGAGCATTGTAAAACTTGTTTTTCAAAAAAAAAGGCGAATTCCAAGTCAAGTGTAAATTAATATTAAGTGCTATCACAAAAGAGAAATTGAGCTCTTAATATCCAAACAGTTGAAAATCATGAGCACAATTTATTGAGAATAGCAGTGCAAAGTAATACAGCTGACAGATTTTTAAAGATGTTTGATTTTGAGTTCCAAATTCAAATGAGTTGGCCAACCTTGGTGAAATACTGTGTCCTCTAACTTCAATTGAAAACTTTGACATGGAAGACTAATAAGAATCAGATAGTACCTGTTTAAAAATAAAACAAAAAACAAAAACTCTCAGGTAAAACTAAGATGCTTATTGCCAAAATATATAGTGTGTTGCTGTAGTTTCAACTCTTGAGTACAAATAATTACATTTAATGGGCTTCTGTGTTTTCTTAGAGCAAATATGTACAGACATGTTTCTTGGATAAAACAATATTCTGATCCTCTTTGTAACCTTTTCAACTTCAAGCATCATTAGTATTTTTCTTGCCTTTGTAACAGAATTGAACAGTAGTGCTTTTCACTGTTTGTACAGTAGTCCCTTGTATTTATGTTACTGGAGCTTGTCTTCTTTTAAGCTCTTGTAGGTAACTAGAAGAAATAACAATGAAATCTCAATTATAGAGACTGTTCTGTTAAATTAGAAAACTCATTCAAATTGTTCTTCTTGCCGTCTTACAACCATTAATACGGATTATTAAAATATACTCCAGTTTATTTTTTCTAAACAATTTCAATTTATTGTTGTGGTTATTTTCAAAACATTCCACATATTTGTACCTTGACTACTAAAATAATGATGAAATCCTACCTTACAAACCCTAAAATGATGGGGTACCCTCATATAGCTTTCCTTAGGTTTAGGAGCCTTGTAGATAGCAAGTGCTTACTAATGGCCTAAGGTTAGTACTGGAATTAGAAATGACATTGTTGGAAAAGTAGTGGCAGAAGAAAAAATTTACAGGGTTGTATACTTCAGGGAAAAATTATTTCAACCAGGTACAGGTTGATGAACTTGGATCACTTACTGTTAGTGCTAGCGAAGAAATTTGTAGGCTGTTCCTAAAACATGACAGTTTGGTGTCCATTTTTGGCAAGTACATGATCAGGAAGGAAACTGAACACCGTTCTACTCTAGTATAAACCTCTAGTACTTAAAAACCTGTGGTAGTGTTGGCCTCATTAAAAAATAAAATACAGCACTAATGCCTGATGCTCTCTAAGCTCAGCATCAAGGTAAGTTGGAATTTTTAGGGAAGAAGTGTCCAAGAAAGATTTTAGATAACATACAGGTTAGAATGTTTTCCCATCCAAAAATCTGAAATTGAAAGAACTTCAGAAAATCAAATACTCTGAGATCCAGCATGACATCACAAGTGGAACATTCTACATCATTAAAGCTTGTTTCATGCACAAAGCTATTAAAATATTATAAAAATTACCTTCAGCCTATGAGTAGATGGTATAAATGAATTTCACATTTAGCTGTGTGCTTCATCCCCAAGATCTTTCATTATATACATATATATATATATATATGTGTGTGTGTGTATGTGTGTGTAAATATTCCAAAAAGCCTGAAATCTAAAATACTTCTGACTCCAGACGTTTGTGATGTTATAGTCAACCAGCATTTGAAAATCATAAATACTTGGTATATATGTGGTTCAGGTGCCTACAGATTAAAAAAAACAACCTTTGAACAAAGCAAACCCATGAAAAATAAAACTTTGGACAGTGCAGTACAGCTGTGAAAAGCGGTTCTACATTAGGAAACTGAGACATGGAGGAAAATAAACAAACATTAAAGTTTTGAAATAGGATATTTAGGAAAAGAACCATGGCGGGACTCAGTCCTCAGGGCTGCAGGACAATGTGAGGAGAACACCTACAACCATAAAACAGCCTTTATTCTGCTGCAAAGACGTGGGAGGTTCGTGGGAGGTTCCAGTGACTTTTGCTCTCATCCTGGAGAGATAGGACTCAGTCCTCAGGGCTGCAGGACAATGTGAGGAGAACACCAAAACCATAAAACAGCCTTTATTCTGCTGCAAAGATGTGGGAGGTTCGTGGGAGGTTCCAGTGACTTTTGCTCTCATCCTGGAGAGATGTATTTATGGTGATGAGTGATTGTGGTAATGTGTATTGTCCAACAGGATGAAGCTTACCACTTCTCAGCTTTCAGGTTCTACCAAGAGCATTTTCTCTGTCTTTCTCTTTTATACTCAATGTGTACGCCAGATAAGCTGATGCTAGCTAGGATGCTTCTGGTGAGCCTAAGTGTTGTGAAAGAATATTTCTAGTTGTTGCTGGGGTTCGCTTTGTTAACCTAGGAGACAGTGTTGACTTGGGGATTCACATGCACCCCCAACTCAACAGATCAATGGCCACAAGAAGAAAGTTAATAATTCACATTTTGCTAGGTAGCTAGCCAAGTGGATTTAAAAATACTTGGTAGTTTCTGTTATAGTTATAATTGTTGTTACCAGAAGAAGCCAGAATGTGTTTGTGTAAATTGGCCCCTGAGATATAGCTACACTTATATGATAATTTGCATAAGTTTCACCATGTTATTTTCAGTGAGTGTAATTTACAGGAGTGTTTGCAAAATTTTATAATGAAGATGTTTTTCAATGAAAGCTTTGAGGGATACCTATTGCTTCCCAAAGAAAAACAGAGCAAAATTCTCTTTCATATTGCTAACAAGCAGAAGTCTTGGGATTCGAGTTTTCTGCCACCTTAGATATACTTGGCTATTTTGAGATGTCTTTTTTTGGAAAAAATGTCAATATAAAATACATAATAATAGGCATATTACAAAGTACACATAGGTATCCCCAGGGGATGTCTGAAACTTATATAGCACAGAACTCTATGAATACTATATATTTTCTTATGTTTGAGTACCTATGATCAATTTTAGTTTATAAATTAAGCACTGTAAGATTAATAATATTGATGATAAACAGAATAATATTAATGGTGTACTATAAAATTACAGAATTGACAAGTTTATGAAATTGTTTGCTTCTAGAAATTTTTGTTTGATCTTTTTGGATTGCAGTTAACCACTAGTAACTGGCTGTGTAGAAAGCAAGACCTTCGATGGGAAAGACTACTGTGACATAAGTTTCGATAGCACCTTTGCTTACAAGGGGTGCCTAGTGAAGCATGGGGCCTGGCTTTAAATTCCAGCGCTGCCACTAGCCTTATGAATTTTTTCAAGTTACTCCCACCACACAATTCAGTTTTCTCAGGTGGAGTCTCTGATAATAGTATTTTAAGACCCTTAGTTAATCATGTCTGACACATCGTGCTATATAAACTCTTGTTGCATCAAATATTGCATTAAGTACATCATTTTTCTTGTGAGGAAAACCATCTCATGCTAACACATAAAATAATCCATATCAGACAGTAAACGCAGCCAGTCTTCCTAGAAACTGGTAGGGAAGCTCCTGGGAAACCTAGGAGCCTTTGGTGAGAAATGGAGAGTGTAGATTTTCACAGTGTCGCACCTGATGCTGGTCAGTACACCTTGTTCCCCGCCCCGCTCTCTCTCCACTGGCTCCTTCTGCTAGCTGGTTCTTTCTGCTTGCTTGTAATTTTAGGCTGCATGGATTCAGCCAGCCACATGCTGTTTCTGAGAAACAGACAATCTGATTAGCTCAATGTCCTTGAGTCAGGACATTCATGTCAAATGAGGTGTTTTCAGAACAGTAACCACTGTTGCCCCAAGCCACTGTTAGAAGCGACTAGGTCTTGGGTACATGAGAGAACGGCAGAGCAGTCACTGTGATTGGTACATTTAGTGTAATGCTGATGGTATGACCAAGAGGCCCTCCATGTGTCAGAAGAAAAAGCCATATAACATGAGTGTAAATGTTGCTTCTGCCCTTAATACACAAAGCAAGTTGAAAATGTTTCTTGACACCCAATAGGAAGTAGTATTCCCTCTGAACTAATACTGCTGATAGACAGTTGCTCATTTTTAACCCTCTCAATTTCCACTGAAGCAAAGAAATTTCACCTAGAATTTGGCTTATTGGTTATATAGAATTTCAGGAAGATGCAAAGTATGTTTTGCTTTTTGTGGCATTCAAAGGGATTTTAGAGTTCTAGACTTTGCCTCTAGTTGCATAAGAAGTTTAATGGGGGAAGTCATGAGCTGAATGCTTGTATTAAAAACACATAATTCTTAACCTTTCCTTAACTTTGATTTTTATAGCTTTTGACCATATTTGGGAATTTTCTAGAAAAACCAGTTGTCATGGAAATCTTCAGCCCACATTACAGCACATTGTTGAACATGTTTAATGCAGAGTTGGATATGTGTAAGCAACTGTATGATGAACACACAAAGCAGGTGAGCTTGTCCCAGGACTGTCAGTAAAGGCTATCAACTGGGACTACTTTCATTATATGTAAAGATTAGATCTACTGGATGGATTATAGTTCAGAAATGGAAATTGGTGTCCTTCTATGTAAATACTGAATAATTTTCAGTGCTGGGGATTGAACCCATACTGAACTTAGCATCATGCATGCTAGACAAAAACTCTTATCACTAAGCTACACCCCCCAACTCAGTGCTTTTGTTTAATGGTTTTCTTATGGTGAAGGAGAATTTGCTTTGGAACCTTAACTCTTCCTTTAATTAAGTTATTAACACCCATGTCTAATCCTGCTATGAAAGTATCAAAACAACCAACTGCCCAAAAGGTTGGATGGCGCCTAAGTGTTCTGTTCCTTCTTCATGAAAACATCGATTTGCAGGTTGAACATGGACATATCGTTCTTAACAAGAATATGGCATTCACCTCTGGAAATATTAAATGGGCCAGAGAGCTCCATGAACGGCTTCAAATGTTTTGGTCAAACCTTACATCTCTCCATTATCTGTAAGTAGTTAGATTGACTTCATGGTAAATTATGCTAATGTTATGGGTGTTTTTGTCTTATTTTGTTTTGTTTTGAGACAGTCTCATGTAGTTGTCCTCAGACTCACTATGTAGCTGAGGATGGTCTTGAAGTCCTGATCCTCCTGCCTCCACCTCCCAAGTGCTAGGATTATAGGCGCTTGCCACCACAGCTGGGTTATGGGAGATTTTTATACAGAACTGTGAGTGGTTCGTGTTTGTGCTTAACAAGATTCAGCCTTACTCTGCTCATGGTTGGGTTCAGTGGGAGGGCTTCATCTCTGTGGTTTTAGAATATTTTAATGGGATCCTTATAACTGCATATATTTAGTCATTTTCTACTTCCTTTAGCATCTCTCTCTTCTTCATTCACAATGTGTTTGGAAGGTTTAGTTTTCCTTTCTTTAGTGACAGGTACACCTTCTATTGTGTAGTCCTCTGTGCCTTTTTTAATGTCCTGCTAGAAAGTGATAAGTTGTTGCTACTGACATTTAGTAAGTCTTTGGAGCTGCATGTATTCATTTAGAGCTCTACCTGTCTTAACGCAGAAACAGTTTAAAAGCATTGGATTGTCTTCATTGCTTCTGCTTATCATACTCTGTGCATTCTCTATTGTAAAATATGTGGCACTCCGCTGAAGTGTCTAGAAAAGTAGAAAAACCTTGTTCCTGCAGATTCTTGGACAATCCTGATGAAGCTGCAGTTTATCAGAAATATGCTGAAATGACCAGTTTGCTGGACCAGTTTGAAAGTCATATCTATAATGAATGGAGAAGAAATGTGGACGAAATTTGTGAATTCAATCTGAATCAACCCTTGGTTAAATTTAGTGCCATAAATGGTCTTCTTAGTGTCAACTTTGACCCAAAGGTAGGGATTTGATTTTCTAAGATGACTTATAGGTGTTATTTTCATGGTAAGTATGTTCCTTAGATTCTTCTGTTGCTTTGAAAAGTACATTTCCAATCATTTATACGTTATTTTGGGAAGATGTCAGTGTTGTGAGGAATATAAGTTCAAACTCCAGAAAGTTTTTGTTTTACAGAGATATTTTTATCTCTCTCTCTTTCTCTTTGTCGTCCCTCCCCCCTCCCGGTATGCATATATGTTTGATTGAACCCAGAACCTTATGGATTCTAGGCAAGTACTCTACCATGAACTTATTTGTACCTTATTTATTTATTATTATATTCCTATTTATTTATTTATTTTTTAAAGATTGGGTCTCACTCTTGCCCAGGCTGACTTTGAACTCACCTTGTAGACCAGAAAACTTTAAATTAGCAATCCTTCTGTCTCTGTATCCCGAGTAGCTGGGATTATAGGAGTGCGCCCCTCAGGCCTGCCCACTTCCTCAGTTTATCATTAATTAGTTGATGTCTTGTATTTATTTCTTTAGCATCTGTCACTCACTTGATATGAACAACTTCTGGTGGGAACCATTTCATTTAATCTGTGTTTCAGCATCATGTCTGATACTTGGGAACCTCGGTGTATGTGAGCTCAGCTGGACTGAATCTTTCATCTTTACCAAATGGCTTCTGCCATGTGTATTTTCATAACAAATACTAGTTTTTTTAGTTAATTAGAGCATGAAGGCTAAGATATGGGGAATACACAGATTAAATGAAACTGAACCTGGATCTTCTGCAAGATCAGCATGTGCTCGTAACGTCTGATCCATCTCTCTAGCCCCTTTTTTTTTTTTTTTTTTTTTTTTTTTTTTTTTTTTTTGTTTTGGTTGTTTTTTTTTTGTGGTAAAGTCTCATGTAACCAAGACTGGCCTTAAACTTAGGATCATCCTGCTTCTATCCCCGACTGCTAAGATTATAGCTATGCACCCCATACACATGGCTAATTATAAAACATATAAAATGACAATACAGGAACTGTTTTTGGCAGTCATGTACATATGCATGTATGTGTACATATAATTTCAAGGTGTGCATGTGCCATAAACATATGTGTATATATATATGTACATATATATGCATTCACATGTATACATATTTTGAACAACCTATCTCCAGTCTTTTAGCTTTCTAGATGAGGCACAAAATAATCATTATTTTCTATTTACCTACGATGGATTTGCATAACAATAAAAGGCAAGTTTATTTGAAAGTTTTCTATGACAAAAAAAAGGTAGTGCCAGGATCTGGCAGATCAGGTAATGACGTTTATTCACTTTTGTGTAAGTGATTATCCAGAGTTTCCCTGGCAGTTCAAATGCATGCCTAGGAAGTAGAAGAGTTGACTTATTAAATTTAAGGGTCATGTCCTATACCTTAATACTGACGTTTTCCTAAAAACAAATATCAGCATTGCTTAATTTTGCTAATGAAATTTGACACACATACCTAAATATTTAATTGAGAAAACTGAGAACTCTTATTTTATAAAGCTGGTTTGTTTTCTTCCTTTCCTTCCAGATGATTTTAGTGGGTAGGGGCTTCTGTTCTTTAGACAGCTGTCATGACTGGGTGGGGAGATTTCGCCAGGATATACTGCAAATGTTACATGTTTTTTTCTCAAAATAAATTTTCTTCTGGAAATGGCATTTATTTCAAAATAGATGAGTAGTGAAATTTTAATATAAACATAACATTTAAGTATTATTTGAGTTTCTTTTCTATTTCTGTGACAAACACCAGAGCCAAAAGCGACTTAGGGGAGGAAAGGGTTTATTTTATATGAGAAGTTAAAAGTCCATCAATGGGGGCTGTCAGGGCGGGAACTCAGGTGGGAACTTGAAGCAGAAGCCATCCAGAAATGCTGCTTCCTGGTTCTCTCAGAGGCTCGTGCTTAGCAAGCATTCTTACACAGCCCAGGACCACCTGCCCAGGGGATGGTGCTGCCCATAGTAGGTTGGGCACTCCTACATCAATCAATAATCAAGACAATTCTCATAGAGATGCACATAGGCCAATCTGATCTGGGAAATCCATCGGTTAAGATTGCCTTCTCAGCTGACTCTAGGCTATGTCAAGTTGACAGAACTAACTTAGGACAAGTATGAAGTCAACTGCTTGAAATGTTTTAGGGATAGTCCAGATTATCATTGCTTTAACCACAATACACAATCTTATTTTCCCATTGAGAAAAATTATGACCACCATCTACCAAAGCCTAACAGGTTCTGTGTAGTCTGTGGATTCTGTAAATCTAGGATTTCAGGATGAAATTTTAATTAGCTAAAAGAAGATATAAACATAGTAAAGTTCATATGCCTTACTGGATAATCACATGTATCATTTAGGGTTTTGAAAACATGAAGCAAAAGTCTGTTTGCTTTGATAAATTGGAAATAAAGTAGCTATTAGTTGACATTTTAAATATTTCAAGTTAAACTCTTAAAGTAAAAATGTATTCTTTTAAAAAAGATTGAGAGAGAGAGGAATTAAGAAGACAGTTTTTTGGGAGGTGATTCTTAGCTTCCACCTTGGGTTTGAGGTGAAGTCTCTCATTTCTACCACTGTGCTGGGCATATGAGCTCCCAGTTGATTGTCCTGTTTCCATTTTCCCTCTCACTGTGAGAGTTCTGGGGCTGGGATTGTAGACATCAGCATATCTGACTTTTTAAAAAAATTGGTTGATTGATTTTTATTGTATGTATATGGAGTGTTTTGCTTGCATGTGTATAAGTTCACCATGTGTGCAATACCCATGGAGGCCACAAGAAGGTGTTGGATCCCCTGGAGCTGGAGTTACAGATGGTGGTTAGCTGCTCTGTTCAAGAAATCAAACCTGGGTTCTGTGTAAGAGCAGCAAGTATTCATAACCACTGAGTCATCTCTTCAGCCCCATCTAGGGATGGAGCTCAGGTTGTTAGGCCTACACAGAAAGCACTTTTCCTTGCTGAGCCATCTTGTTGGCCCACAATATATTCTTAAACTATGCACTAATCCTTGATCTTCTTTGAATAGCTTGTGGCTGTACTGAGAGAAGTGAAATACCTTTTGATGCTGAAGAAGTCTGACATACCAGATTCAGCTTTAACCATTTTCAAAAAAAAGAATACTATTTTAAAGGTTTGTGGTTTTTGATACTTAGCATCTTTTGTTAAATTATTTATTTTTATTTTATGTGTATGAGTGTTTTGCCTGCAAGTGCAATACCTGTAGAGGCCAGAAGAGGGTGTCAGAACTGGAGTTAGAGTTGATCGTTAGCTGCCATGTCAGTGTTGGGAACTGAACCCAGGTCCTCTTAACCATCTGAGCCATCTCTCCAGCCCCTATTAGATATCTTTTGAATAGATTGTTGTTTGTTATTTTGGTGCCTCTCAGATAAAGTGCTAGCATATCTGGCCCTCTGTTCTCTGTTCTTTTCTGTTCTTGTTTTGCTCAGTACATTGGGAATCTTGAACTTCTTGTGCAAGGATACAATAAACTGAAACAGACTCTTCTGGAAGTTGAACACCCTCTCATTGAAGATGAGTTGGGAGCTATTGATGAGCAGCTCAACATGGCAGCCACATGGCTGACATGGCAGGATGACTTCTGGGACTACATGGAGAAGGTACAAATGGCCACTGCCGAGCTGGAGCGCAGAGTTACACAGACTCAGAGCAATGTGCAAGCAATCCAGCAAACCATGCGGGCCTGGGCAGAGTGTCCGCTGCTGCCCCGGAGGGAGCCCAGAAGGGAGGCTGCCTTGACCTTGGAAGACAAGGGGGATCTGTTTGCTAAAAAATACAAGCTAATCCGGGAAGATGGCTGCAAGATACACAACTTGGTCGAGGTAATTGCTTTCCACATTTTGTCATGTGTATATAGAGCTCTTATTTAGTTTAGAGGACAGCAAATATACTTAACCTAATATTGTAACCCAAGCCTAAAGGAGTTAATGAGTCCTTTTGGTAGCATTTGAGGTGGAAGGATTGCTGCTATTTGGGGCTCTGATTTCTGTAGCCCTCACTCCTCCTTCCTAAGGGGAGAGATGTGAGTGTGAGTTGTGTTGACCAGAAAGGCTGGAGGTTGGATCCTTCTTTATTTGACTGCTAATTAAATTACCACTTGATTGGTCAGTGTCAGCTGCCGTATTTGCACCATCTCCTAAGGAAGGCAGCAGTAGTTACTCTGCTTTTAAAAAATGGGTTTGGGTTTCTTAAATGAGTCAACAAGTATGCTTCAAGGGTTACCAATTGAAGTGAAAGAAACAAAAGAAAAGAAAAATGTGAAATAAAAGCAAGCAGCTGGGCATGGTGGCGCATGCCTTTAATCCCAGCACTTGGGAGGCAGAGGCAGGCGGATCTCTGTGAGTTCAAGGCCAGCCTGGTCTACATAGTGAGTTCCAGGACAGCTGGGGCTACAGGGAGACCCTGTCTCAGAAAGACAAAAAAAAAAAAAAAAAAAAAAAAAAAAAAAAAAAAGCAAGCAAAGAAAGAAAAGACCCAGTCAGTTTTCTGTCTCTTGGAGCTTATGTCAGTGAAGATGGCAAGAGAAAGTCAGTAGATAATATGTCAGTTATGAAGCCCCAATGGAAAATACTGCAGCAATAATGGGCTAGCCACAGAGTTGGAGACATGGAATGGGGCGGTTGGGAATGCCTCTTCACTAAAGGATAGTTCTGTGGAGGAATAAGGAGACCTAGGTAATGGAAGAGCCCAGGGTTTGAGGTGCAGAGGCTGGTCCATCCAGATTAATTTGAGACTCAACATCATTGAACTGGAATTTGTGAAGGAGTAGTCTTTAGAAAGAACCACGTGTACCTATTATAAGTTTGGTAACTATGCGGAGGACTAAAAGCAATTGATAATCATAAGCATGTATATTTAAAACCACTTGTCAGGAACAAAGAGGAATTGGTTATAGATGGGAAAGAGATCCAAGAGCTGGCTTGCGGTCCTCCCTGAGGTTAGGGAAAGGATAGGATTCCTCTTGGAAAGAGAAACAGTGACACCCTGGGAGGAAGGGAGTGAGGAGAGTTCACCTCTGTCCTGGTCCCCACTTAGGAACTAAAAATGAAGGCTGGAGTTGAACACAAGCTGGGCAAAGTTGAAGCCATTGTGGACCTTGGGAAGAAGATGTGATAGAGTGACTGAGTAGAAGCCTGATTGGAATGGCCTGGGTAGAGGATGGGAGAAGTCGGGGAGGAGGCAGCCACTGAGCTCCCCTAGGCACAAGTCTGGCTTTACCCAGACACTGTGTGTTAGGACTAGAGAGGGGCTCTATCTATCTATCTATCTATCTATCTATCTATCTATCTATCTATCTATCTATCTATCATCTATCTAAATCTATCATCGATCATCTATCTATCTATCTATCTATCTATCTATCTATCTATCTATCACCTGTCCATCCATCCATCTATCTATCATCTATCTATCATCTTTGAGACAGGGTCTCACTATGTAGACCATTCTAGGCTGACCTCAGTCTCACAGTGATCTGCCTGTCTTTGTCTCCCAAGTGCTGGGATTAAAGGCATGTGCCCCCATGCTCAGCTATGCGGAAATAATTTTTAATATTGCCTGATGCCTGTGTGTCAGTTGAAATGATCTCCTAGAGAGAAGAAAGGCTTGTTGGGGAATTCATTGAGGGTGTTGGAACTGGTGAATGAGCATGTCCATGCTGGCTCTAGCCAGGAGCATAGAGCTTTCTTCTGTAGCAAAAGGAAGGAGGGAGGCAAAGGATGGGCACACGGTGCCCACAGCTAGGCAGCGCTGCTTGTTCAGATATAATGATTACAAGTGTAGTTAGCCTACCTATCATTGTTCTTACTTCTTAAGGACCAATGGGCTACAATGCGACTGAGCATACAGAGGTGCTTGCTGCCAAACCTGAGGACTTATGTTCAATCCCCAGGACTCACATGGAGAAAACAGACTTCCAAAAGCTGTCCTTTGACTTCCACATGTGCAGTATACCATGGCATGTGCATGTATGCACACACACACACACACACACACACACACACAAATAAATATAAAAAACTACCTGGGAATAAAAGAAGGTGCTGTTCATTTCTCCTGAGTGTCTCATTCTGTAGAATCTTAAAGTAAGCATAATTTTTTTGTCCCCACACAATGGTTTGGGACAGAGAAAGTACCCTTGATAGAGCCTGGAAACCAGGATTTTCAGTCTGTGTCTTCCAGAAACTTGACCTAAATTTTCCTAACTACAAAGTGAGGGTCCCCATCTCACAGGAGGAGAAAGAAGGATGATGATGTTCCTGCTGAAAATCATATGTAACTCATTATCCAGACATTCTGCAGCTAGTCACGGTTCACATCTCTAGAAGCATTTATCATGAGACTCCTGCATGCTGGGCACCATTCTGAGTACTGTTTGTTTGCATGTATCTCTGTGTGTAGTGTGGGTGCATGCACGTTTAAATGTGTGGGGGGAGTACATGTGTGTTTGGGTTTGTGTTCATGCATGCGTCTGTGCGTGTGTGTATGTGTGTGTGTGTGTGTGTGTATGTGTGTGTACGTGTGTACATGCATGTGGAGCCAGAGGCTGATGTCAAAAATCCTGTTTAGTTGCTCTCCATCTTATTGTTGAGGCAGGGGCTCTCAGTTGAACCCAGAACTCACCAACACAGTAAGCTTGTACCACAGATCCCGTTTCCACTTAAGAGTTCTAGAATTATAGGCAAGCTGCCACATCCACTGGGCATTTACGTGGGTCCTAGGGACTGGAACTCCAGTCCTTATGCTTGTGTGGCAAGTGCTTTAGCCATTGAAGCATCTCCCCAGTTCAGTGTCTAAGTGTTTGTGATACATCAGTGAATGAAACAAAGGTTCTTTCTGTCTTGGAGTCTGTGATCCCGAGAGGGGAGAGAGAATAAGCTGGTGTGTCAGAGCTGAGAAGTACTGCAGAGACAAGACTAGATTAGACTAGAGTAAGGGGATTCTGGAGTGTGGGGTGAAGGAGCAGTTTAGATAGTGTGATTAGGGTGGGCTTCAAGCGGACAGTAAGAGTTAAGCAATGACTTGAAGGTGATGAAGAACAAGCCAAGGTAGACAGTGGCTTGCAGAGTGTTTTGGCAGAGGAATCTGCTGGTTGGCCAGAGCACCCTGGTCTTGTTCTGGGAAGTAAGAGAGTAGGTGAGTTGAGGTCAGATGCTAACTTGTGTGGAAGGGGACAGGTAGGTAGGGAGACTTCACAGGCTTCTGTGCATGCTAGCTTTTTGTTCCAAGGGGAGCACTGAGCGTTTTCTTGGAGAGGAATAAATAAGGCATGACTTGGGTTCTTAAAGATCGCTGGCTATTGTGCTGACATGCTCTGTAGGGAGGCAGCTGGGGTTGTTAGGTTGCTTTATCTATGGTGTAGAGGTCTCAGTGTCTTTACAGTGCTGTAACAAAATACCTTAAACTGGGTTGCTTAGACATAGCAGATATTTCTTTCTCACAGTTATGGAGCTCAGGGTGCCAGCACAGTCAAGTTGTAGGGGAAGCCTTCTTCTGAACTGTAAACTGCTGTGTCCTCACATGGTGAAAGACACACAAGGTCCCCTTGTATGTCTTTCACTAAAGTACTAAGTCCATTCGTGAAGGCTCTGCCCTCGTGACCACACCCCTTCTCAAAGGTCCTATCTCCCATTAAAGTCATTTTAGAAGTTAGAATCTCAGCATAAGAATTTGGGGAGGGAGCTAACATTCAGACCACCCAGGAGGGAACAGATGATGGTGCCTGGACCAGGTGGTGACAGTGGAAGCAATTAGAAGATTGGATTCCGGATAAGTTCTGAACTGTGTAGAGTGAACAAGATTTCCTAACAGGCTGGATGTGAAGGGTGAAAGGAAGAGATGTTGGAGGTTATCCTATGAGTTCTGTCATGGTCTACAGGAGAGATGGAGTTGCAGTGTGAGAGGAGGAGGCATGGATAGGAAGATCAGGGCCTCAGTTTTAGGCAGTTTGAGGTGGAGGTCTAGTGAAAGAGCTGGACAATTGGATTTACTAATGTAGAGGTCAGGAGTGGGCTCCTTGCTGGAAATTCAGATTCAAGAGCAACTAGCCACAAAAACATTAAACCAGGAGATGGGAAGAGACCTCTGACAACATGGTGGACCTGGGGATGTTGACCAGGGTGCCATTCTTCCCTTAGAAGACGGGAGAGGAGAGCCAGCTGGAGGTGCAGAAAGGGGACAGAGGTAGCACAAGAGGAAAAAGGAGCAGGTGGTGGTCCATAACTAAGGGAGGGAAGTGTTTGAAGGGTAGATTGCTTTTTCTTTCTTTTTTTGTAAATTTTTAAGTTGAGCTTTTGTGTATTTCATACAGACATCCTAATCATCTTTATATCCCCTTCCCCATTGGTACCTCCCATACCCTCAACGGCAATTCATAATTCTGTCATTTATGTTAAGGCCTATCTTGTCAAATTAGTGTTCCCAGATATCCCACAAGTTCATCCACTGAGGCCTAGTCTATCTAAATTCCCTCCCTTTAAGAAGATCAGCTCTTCCTCACCCAGCAGTAATCAGCTGCCAATATTTCTTCAACTAAGTTTGGCGCTGCTGCCCATTTCCATGGTTTTGTACTGGGGTTTTGTCTTCTTCAGTTTGCTAGGCCTTGTGCATGCTGTAGGTTCATATGAGCAAGGTCCCAGGAGCTTATAGGACCCTGTTTCCATATGGTCGTGCACCTCCTCCCTGGCTCTTACAGTTTTCTGCCTCCTCTTCTGCAATGGTCCCTGAGCCCTGGGTGGGTGGAGTTTACTGTAGGAGTCCTGTCCACAGACCCACACTCTGCAGACTCCTACTCTCCACACTTTGGCCATTTGTGACCTTTTGTGTTCCTGGTCTCTGCTGCATGAGGGAGCTTAATTGATGAGAATTGAGATATTCATTATTGTCTTCTTTACTCCTTGTTCTATGTTCCATGAGCCTTAGGGGTAGAGGTTGCATTGTAGATGTGCCACTTAGACTTGGGCAATTCATAGACAATATCTGTGTGTGACCAGCTGTGGAACTCCATCTGTTGTAAAAGAAGCTTCTTTGATGAGTGGTGATTGGGATACCTGTCTGTAAATATAAGGATCCATATTTTGCACATAGTAAGAAATTACATTTGTCTAAGGATATGACAGCCTTGGGGTTTTCTCTAAGACCTAAGACCTTTCCAGCCACATGTATTTGATGAAGGGTAGATTTTCTTACAATAAAGAAGTGGTACACCTGGTATGTTATGATGGACATGTTTCACAAGGAAAATTAAAAGAAGCAAACGATAGGATTTCAAAGTTTCTGTTGGCTTCCAAGATTGTGTGAAAATGACAGATGTGTTCTCTCATGAGCTGGAGGCTAGAAGTCAGAGATTAAGATTCAGGCAGTCTGTGTTAGCACTGCGGATGCTTCCCCAGACCTCTGGGGCAGGGGAGTATCTCTGCGGTGTCTGTCATGGAAAGGAAGTGCACATCTGGAATTAACTTTTGTCAGGATCTTAAGCACTGTTGGTAGCCCTCTGGTGCTGTAAATTCTTAAGTGACTTTTGGGGACAACTTAACAACTGCTTGTACAGTAGGGTCTGTCTCATAGAGGGCAGGTAGTGGAATACAATTAGCTTTTTTTCTGTTGAGCTTTCTTGATTTAAAAAAAATGTATTCCCTAAACTTCAGTCTAGGGGTTTAGACCATTAAGATTTATGAATCTTGATTAACATGCATTATAAGTTGGCACAAGACCTGACTAGAAACTGTTAGGAGACAAGGTTCTGTACTGCCTTTTCAGAGTGAGGTTGGAATTTCTCTTCTAACAAGTGGACTCTTTTCTGTTTTTCCATAAGTCAACTAAGTAGTTCTAAAATCCCCATTCCTGGTAAGAAAACAGAGGAGAGCTTCGACATGAGGTAATGATTAGCCAGCAGAGAAGATGTTTGTTCGGTGCTTGTTTCTGTGTCTTTGTTCCTTTGAGTGATGTTTTTCCTCTTTGACTCATCGAACCTTTCTTAGGTGCTGGGGAGGACGTGGCCTGGGAGAGGTGCAGAGACACAATAGTGAGCAGAGGTCCATCTGCCTCTTCCCCTGCACTCTCTGCTTGTGAGATATCACTGATATGCATAGAAAGTGTTTCAGGTGGAGAGAGGATGAGGGGCAGTACTGTGGAAGAGTTCTGTGCTGGATAGCTTTAGTGTCAACTTGACACACCTGGGTTGAGGGAGCCTCAGCTGGGGAATTGCCTTCATTGGACCGGCCTGTGGCCATGTCCATGGGGTACCTTCTTGATTGTTGAGTGATGTGGGAGGGCCCAGCCCACTGTGGGTGATGCCAGCCCTGGGCAGTTGGTCTGTGTTGCATAAGACAGCAGGCTGAGCAGGGGCCAGGGGAGCAAGCCAGTAAGCAGCATTCCTCCATGGCCTGTGCTCTAGCCTCCAGGTTCCTTCCCTGAGTTCCTACCTTGGGCTCCCTGATGAACTGTGACTCGGGATATGTAAGCTAAATAAACCCTTTCCTCTCCAAGTTGGTATTGGTCAGTGTTTTGTCACAGCAATGGAGAAACAAACTAGGACAGAAATTGGTACCAGGAGTGGGTTATTGCTGTGACAGACTTGACCTTGGTATTTTTAGGAGAACTGTGGAAGCGTTCTGAACTTTGGGCTGGAAAAGGCTTTGAGTCCTTAGAGTTTGTTTCTGTGGAGCTTGGAACAGTTATACTGAAAGAGTTGTGAACAATGGAGGCCTGGCTTGTGAAGCTTCAAAGGGAAGCAGAGACTATCAGGGCTGTTCATGTGATATTTTGAATTGAGATTCTGGGGGTTCTGGTCAGCTGGGGCTGAAGAATCAGCTGTGATTAAGAAGAGACCAGAACCTGAAGTAAAACCTTTGCTTTACTGGGACAATTGATGCTGGTTAGCTGGGGCTGAAAAATCAGCTGTAAGTAACAAGAGACCAGCATCTCTGTAGTGAAATCTTCTGGGAGGTATTTCCTCAGGGTAAGCACACAGAGGGGACCCGAGCCTCCATCTCTAGTTGGAAACAGGACTTGGTAATGTGTAAGAGCCTCCTGCATGGTTCTGGTGTTGAAAGCGTAAAGGGGCAGCTGAGGCTTGCCACCCTGAGAGGTCAGGAAAGACCATAGGTGAAAGTGCAGCTTCAGTTGCAGTTAAGACCCCAGAATTGAAGGGGTCATAGAGAGAATCTGAGGCTTTGCACCCCAAGAGGCAAGAAGAGGTCATTGGTGAAGGTGTAGCCTCAGTTTCAGTGGAGACCCCATCTTTTGGAGATGCTGGGACCATGGGATGACCACCAAGGACAGCAGTAGGTGTGGAATGGAGCTGGCCTGGGACTATGAGACGAGCTGTGTGTGCTATGGACAGCGCAGTCAGAGGAGAGCTGCCAGAACCCTATGGAGCCCAGAAGATCGTGAGTGAATCCTAGATGTCCAGCCTCGAGCTATTTTGCTGGACTTTGGTTTTGCTTCGGTGTGCCCGATTCTTCCCTTTGAAATAAGACAGTGGTTTTTTGGGTTTTACAGAAGCTCACCCACAGTTAAGAGACTTTTAAAAGAGACTGTGGACTTTTTTTTTGTTTGTTTGTTTTTGTTTTTTTTTTTGTTTTTTAATCATTATTTTTTTATTTTTTTTTTCATACAGAAGAATTCATTCCAAAGCAATTGACATTGAGACGTTTTCACATGCATTTCTAATCTCTATATACATGACTATCACTGGTCACAGTCGCCCACCTTCTGAGCTCCTCGGCATCTGAGCATGAATACAAACTCGTCAGATAGACAGCCTTCCTCTCCCACTAGAGGCTCCATACTCTGCCATCCCTGTCACTGTCCACTGTGTTGTCAGCACCCTCATCCATTCCCCCTGTCTGCCCTTCTGGTAAATCTAGTCAGCCAGAGGTCCCTGTTCCAGGAGGGTCAGCTGTTCCTCATCTACGGCAATCCATTGTCAGTATTCCTTTGGATAGAACAATCTACTGACAAATTATACATAAAAGATCAAGAAAAATATCTCTAGATAAGGTTTATTTGAGACCAACTGGTCATTACCCAAGATTTATCTGCAAGACACACAGTAATTAAAAATGCCAGAATGGTGGAACTAACCTTCTTGGATGTTTAACAGACATACCTTGAGATCTATACTAATTGGGTCAGAGGGATTCAAAGGTCACTTTTTGCTCCTTGCCCTCCTGGGTCGATTAGTTCCCAGGGACTATGAGCATCACGCAAAATGTCCTGTAATGGTGGTGGGTCATCTGGCCTCTTGATCAAGGAAGCTGAGGAGACCCCACCAGATGGACTTGAGCCAGTGTCCAGTCTATAAAGAGGAGGGTCAACACGGAGACTGTGGACTTTTAAGTGTTTGGATTTTTTTAAGGACTGTGGGGTTTTTAAGGTTTACTGTCTTATGTTGTGATACTAATGTTAATATATCTTGGGGACAAGAATTGGAAAGGTTATGGTTTAATTAGTGATGTGTTTTTCTGTCAAGTTGACAAGGGGTCAATTGTGCTGGATAGCTTTAGTGTCAACTTGACACACCTGGGTTGAAGGATCGTCAATTGGGGAATCACCTTCATTGGACTGGCCTGTGGCCATGTCCATGGGGCAACTTCTTGATTGTTGAGTGATGTGGGAAGGCCCAGCCCACTGTGGGTGATGCCATCCCTGGATAGCAGGTCGGTCTGTGTTGCAGGGGCCAGGGGAGCAAGTCAGTAAGCAGCATTCCTCCATGGCCTGTGCTCCAGCGCCTGCCTCCAGGTTCCTGCCCTGAGGTCCTACCTTGGGCTCCCTGATGAACTGTGACTTGGGATATGTAAGCTAAATAAACCCTTTCCTCCCCAAGTTGGTATTGGTCAGAATGTTTTGTTACAGCAATGGAGAAAGAAAGTAGGACAAGGGTTCTGGAAGGAATATGCATAATCATTTAGTGACTGTCTTTTTTCTTCCTTTTCCTCTTCCATAAAAGTCCATCTCTTCTGAGTGCCTCAGGAATGAAGCAAATGGGCTCTGGTGCAACTGTGATGGATCAGAAAAGGCAGTGTCCTGGAGACAGGAAAGGAAGCTGATTTCTAGTCCTACCTCAGCTGCTGACTTATTACCAGGGTGACCCTAAATGCATAGGCCTTTGTTTTCATATCTTTTACATGAGGAGACCAAACAAGATGGTTTTTAGCATCCCCACTTCTTCTTCTTTGCTCTAATATCTATGCTTTTTCTTCCTAGTGATCACAAAGGAACAGGGCTGCTGTGTATAGGATTTCCAGATGTGTACTTCACATCTATAGGAGTGTAGGTCACATAGACTATACACATGTGGGTGGTTCACCTGCATGGTGGGCAGCACAGCATGCCCAAGAGTAGTCCATAAATTTGAGGGCAACAAACCCATGTGATTCCTGTCTCAGATACTCCAGTGTCCAGAACAATGTTGTCAGAAGGAATAGCTTGGGAAATCTCTTCTTTTTTCTCAAGGCCCTGGAAGAAAAAGTCCAAGACTCCATAAATTAGGGACAGAGTAAGAGCTAGAGCCCAGGTCTAACCCTTCCAGGATTCTCTGAGATCTGTTGCACTTCTTCCTATCTATTTAAAGATAGCAATCTTCATATTGATTTTGCCTTTGAAGGATGCCTTTGGAATGCAGGTTGTATATGAGGCCAACATTATAAAATCCTGTAGAGATCTTTGTCTTCCAGTTCAGGGTTCTACAGCCTTGCATTTGAATGTTGCTGCGTTAAGCACAAAAATTCAGTCCTTTCTTTAACAAGCCAATCCAGTGGAAGGTTTCTCCTTTATATTGATTATTGTTAATTTATTGCCGTTCAATGCTTCACTTCTAGGAAAACCGGAAGTTGTTCAAAGCTGATCCTTCTCTGGATATCTGGAAAATTTATGTTGAATTCATTGACGACATTGTGGTAGAAGGCTTTTTTCAGGCCATTCTGCATGACCTGGACTTCTTCCTGAAGAACACAGAGAAGCAATTGAAACCTGCACCATTTTTTCAAGCACAAATGATCTTAGTGCCCCCAGAGATTGTGTTCAAGCCCCCTTTAGAAAGAGATGCTGGGGATGGCTTCTACGATCTGGTGGAAGAAATGCTGTGTAGCAGTTTCAGAATGTCCGCCCAGGTGGAGCGGGTAGCAGCGCACCTGGAAACTGCAAACTACCAGGTATTTCGTGTGAAAACAGGTACTAACTTGGTATTAATGAACCAAAACCAATCCGGGAGAATGGGAGAAGGAGAAGCACCAGAGGGAAGTTGGTAAAAGTCACACAGGTGTTTTTTTTAAATTTTGTCAAGTAATCTCTCTGAAAAATTACATTGGATAATGTTATGGTACCCATAATTGATATATAAATAAGATTTCCTTGAATAAGAATACTTGCTTGGTTTTCCTCTTGTTTAGAATGACATGGATAACATGTTAGGCCTGGCAGAGGCCCGGCAGGAGATAATGAATAGAGTGGCTGATGTCATCAGCAAAGTCTTGGAGTTCAGAAGTTCCCTGGAGAGCTACGCTTACCTCTGGGTGGACGACCGAGTGGAGGTCATGAAGCACTTTCTCCTGTATGGCCATGCTGTGTCTTCTGAGGACATGGATGCACAGGGAAGTGAGGACATCCTGCAACCGCCAACTCTTGAACAATTCAAAGAACAGGCAAGGAAACCCCTTAGCATTTAAGGCAATTAAGTGGCCTTATACAGAGCTGCTGTAGTTATTTATTTTCCTACTCTGTAGATCGACATTTATGAGGCTTTGTACGTTCAGATGAGCAAGTTCGATGACTTCCGGGTGTTTAATAGTTGGTTCAAGGTGGACATGAAACCTTTCAAGTTGAGTTTGCTGAACGTGATCAAGAAGTGGAGCTGGATGTTTCAGGAGCATCTGCTGAGATTTGTCGTTGACAGGTAGCCTTGTGCTTTGGCATTTGAAACTCTACCAGCTTTTGATAGAAGTTGACTAGTGGGCTGTGAAGTTGACTCAGTCAGTAAGGTGCTTGTCATGCCAGCATGAGGACTGAGTTCAATCTGCGTTCTTGTAAAAAACCAGAGGTGGGGTTTGGGATTTATAGAGCATTTGCCTAGCGAGCACAGGCCCTGGGTTCAGTCCTCAGCTCCAAAAAAAAAAAAAAAGACAAAAAAGCTAGAGGTGGTGGAATCTGCTTGTAATCCCAGCAGAGGTGAGGTTGAGGGAGAAACATGACTCAAATCTAGGTGGATGTCATGTGAAGAATGACACCTGAACTTTGCTTTTAACCTTTATAGACCCAGGCTCAGCTCTCTTTCTCTCTCTCTCTCTCTCTCTCTCTCTCTCTCTCTCACACACACACACACACACACACAAAGTTGAATGCTTTGTAGCCAACATATTAATTTCATGAACATTGTGTTGCTCATTTGAGAACAGAGAAAGCAAATAATGTTTATACATAATGAAAATGAGATTGTGTCAAGCCTTATACATGCTACAGTATGAATGAGCTTTGAAAGCCTTCCATCAGGTAAAAGAAACCAAATACTGTAGTACACCTACTTGTGTAGCTCCATTTATATGAAGTATCCAGAATAAATGACCCACAGAGACAGAATGATTGGTATTTGTCAAGGGTTAGAGTGAGACTTGGCTGAGTGTGGGGGGAGGACTGTGGGGAATGACATGATTGGATGATTAGCGTGCAACGCACTTATCTAGAAATGGACATGTGAGTCGTTTCTGTCTTTCTGCTATTGTGGATAGTGTGGCTTTGAACTTGGTGTTAATGCTAAATGTTTTCATGAACTTAGCCTGGGTATCTATGTGTATATTTGTTTTTAACAGTTTGAATGAGCTACAGGGATTTATCAAGCAGACAGATGCAGGGCTTCAGAGAGAATTGAGCGAAGGTGATCACAGTGGCTTAGTTGACATCATGGGGCATCTTCTAGCTGTAAGAAGCCGACAGAGAGCTACTGATGAGCTCTTTGAACCTCTGAAAGAAACCATCACACTGCTGGAAAGCTATGGCCAGAAGATGCCCAAGCAGGTCTATGCTCAGATGGAGGTAAGTACTGAGTAAAATAAGCACAGTGACCAGCAGCTGAGCACACCTTCAGCCGAGTCTGTGATGCGCACTCTTCACTGTCTGTACTACGGTGTTTTGATTGTACAGGTTAAGAATCTGAAGCTGAAGGAAATTAATTTTTCAAGGTCATAGAAGTAGTAAAGGCCAGCACTCAGCTGTGTGCTTCATGAGAAAATACTCTCTCTCAACCACGTGCCACACCGTCCTCCCCGGAGCTGTCTATGTAGAAGACAGCCTCTCGGTTGCTCCTGAGTCCTGGTCTTAACCATCGCTTTTATGTGTGCAATCTATCCATGCTGTTTTTTATTCCCAGTTGCCTGTCAGTTGAGAAGCGTCTTAATCTTGGAAATATACTATGGACATAAGAATAAAGAATAAGCTGGGTGTGGTGGTGCATGCCTTTAATCCCAGCACTTGGGAGGCAGAGGCAGGCGAATCTCTGTGAGTTCGAGGGCCAGCCTGGTCTACATAGAGAGTTCCAGGCCAACTGGGGCTACAGGGAGACCCTGTCTCAAAGACCAAAAAATAAATAAAAATAAAAATAAAAATAAATAAATAAATGAAGGCTGGAGAGATGACTCGGTGGTTAAGAGGACTGGCTGCTCTTGTGGAGGACCCAGGTTTGATTCCCAACACCCACATGGCAGCTAACAGCTGTCCATAACTCCAGTTACAGGGGATCCGATGGCCTCTTCTGTCCTCCACAGGCATTGCACAACATGGGTGCACTTAACATACATGCAGGCAATACACTCAATACACATAAATTTTTGAAAAAAAAGAATAAATTTATGGAGCCTGGTTGCACAGAGAAATCACTGTCTTTCTCAATCATAGTTCTGTTCATGTGTTCTGTGTTCTGGAAACATTTTGTGGTCACTGTGTGCCAGATGATGAGCAAAGTCTTGTTAATTATAACTGAACATGTGAACAAAAATCTCACAATTGAGGCTCTGCTGCCCTGCCCATATTGAGGTTCTATAAATAGTGAAGTGGGGATAGGTTTACTTTTAATCTCATAAATGGGATTGATTAGTAGACACATTAAATCAAGCAACTTACGTTGAAATCTAGGTCACCTAGTTTAGTGATCAGAGCACACAATTCAAGTTAATGTATATGTACTTTTTAGTTTGTGTGTGTGTGTGTGTGTGTGCGCGTGCGCGCACACACACATGCATGAAAGTGAGTGCTCATGTGTCTGTGAGGAGGCCAGACAAGAACATCAGGTATCCTGCTCTATCATTCTCCACCTGATTCCATTGAAATGGGATCTTCCACTAAACTTGGAGCTAGGCCAGCAGCAGCAAGCCCTGCACTTCTCTTGTCTCTATTCCCTGTGGTGCTAGGGCTATAGGCATGCCTGTAGCCACTCCTGATTTAACTCAGTGCTAGAATTCAAACTCAGGTTCTTATGTGTGTACAGAAAGTGCTCTTACCCATAGAGTTGTGTCTCCCATCCCAAGATTTAATATTCACTATTGTAGGAGACTCTTATCTGTCTGCCTTAGAAAACTAGGTCATATCTCAGAACACACTTCCTTTTTGGTAAAATATTTCTTGTGATTCTTTGATGTCTAAATACGCTATTTCCTTCCAAGTTCTTTTTTATGAAATTGACAGTCAAGTTAACACAAAAGTAATATTTTAAATGTACAATTCATTAGCATTTAGTACATTCACAGTGTATGCACTGCACCCATTTGCTGTCTCTCTTCATGATCCTCTACCCCAGCAAGTCCTGCTTTCCAGCCCTTGGCAATTGCCAATCATTTCTGTCTTGGAGAGTTTGCTCACTCTAGGTATTTCATATAAAGTTGATAAAACATGACCTTTTTGACTTATTTCACCCCATGTATTGTTTTTGAGGTTTATTCACTTTGTAGCATGTATCAGTATTTTGTTGCATTTTTTGGTTGAATAATGTTCCATTGTGAGCCTGTACCACATGAGTCAAACCATCTACCTGCTGAGGGACCTAAGACTTTCCTTCTTCCTTTTGTGAATCATGCTGCATGTGAGTATTTAAATACCTGTTTTTATTTCTCCCTGGCATACACTTAGGAGTGGAACTGCTGGCTTATGTGGCAATTCTATGTGTAACTTTTTAGGAATTGTCAAATTGATTTCCACAGTGGTAACACCATTTTATATCCTGTATTTTGTTTTAAGAGGACTAAACAAAAATAATGTACTTGCAGTAGCTCTCTTGACTAAAAAGTTCACAAAGAATTACTGTGCATGAATTATTCTGTGTAAGGTGTTAGACACAGAGCAAGAAGACCAACTGGGACCATAGATACCTAGTAAGATGGAGAGAGAAAATATCGGCATAACATCAACTTCTCTCATAAGGAAGATTTGGATATTGTTTGAATCAGATCTCAGACCTTGCCACATATCCCAGAGAAGCCTGTTATGACATAGTCACTCACTTTAGTTATAACCTCCAGAATTTGCATTATATAAGTTTGATTCTTTCCTTAAGGTTCTTATTGTATTGAAAACATTAGGTTTCAAAATCAAGACATTTTTAGCTATGAATGTATCACTGTGCAGGTGATATGGATGGGTCAGGAGGAAAAGTAGGATTCAAGTTAATGTGGAAGGAACAGAATCCAAATTTTATTTTAATTAAACAACGTGGGCAGTTAATGTTTCTCCTTTATTATCATAAAGTCACAGAAGTTCTCAATTAGTTGTCTGTGCTTAGTTCTATGATTAAAAACAAAACAAAAAGCACCTTAGATGTGCCTGTACCCCTGAAAGTTTAGGCATCATTTCTTCAAGATCATGGACATCTACCTTCAACAGAGTGGTTTCTAGGTGGAGTGTCTTTTTAGTAGATCAGCTCTTTGCATTTCTGTCATTCCAATTTTAATTCAGTTCTTGATACTCCTGACCTCAGTCACAGCAGTAGCTGCCTGACTGACCTCATTCCTCTTCATACCCCATCTAGAGTCTTTTCTGAGGTGCTCACCCACAGTTCTTATCAGCTCTTTCCTGACCACCACCTTCAGGTATGCCTTCTGATACTTGAGTTTCCATGTGAGCCCATCCTCCCTGTCCTGCTTTGGTGGCCACACCTCAAAGAGGCTCATCCTTACAACCTGTGCTTGTTGAAATTCAATCATTCCGTGTGTGTGTGTGTGTGTGTGCGTGTGTGTGTATGTGTGTGTGTGTGTGATGCATGTGTGTGGGGTTGTATACCTATGCATGGAAGCCAGAGAAGGACAGTGAGTGTCCTGCTTTGTCACTCTCCACCTTACCCCCTTGAGGCAGGGTCTCTCATTGAACCTAGAACTTGATGCTTGCAGCCAGGCTGGCTAGCCAACAACCCAAGCGATCTTCCTATTGTCCCTTTCACCTCCAGTAGCCTCCAGTATTGGAATTACAGGTATGGATATCATGCTTGGAACTTGGGTTTTTATGCTTCCATAGCAAGCGTTCTTACCCACTGAGCCATCTCCCCAGCCCCATGGAATCATCCCTTTGTGTCTCATATTAAGTTACCTCCTCCTTAAGTTGGAGCCTATCCATTAGGGATTTAGAGATTATCTGATCTTTGTTTTTCAAGAAAACGTATTTGCATCAAATAAAAGGGTATTTGGAGTCCACAAGCATGTAGCAGATCCACTGTGTTTGAAGAAAGTAAGGGGCCTGTAACCCTGCTTGGTTTCCCAGCCATGACTTCTGATGGGATACTGGGTGATACTGGGAATGAATTTGGGGTTTTTGGTTGCTGTTTGAAACAGTGTCATGTATCTTGGGTTGGCCTCAAACTAGATGTCTGGTCAAGGATGACCTGAATTTGTGATCCTTCTGTGTCTGTCTTCTGAGTGCTTGGATTATAGGCATGCACCACCACACCACAACTGGCTTTAGATGGTAGTGGGGATAGATAGAATCCAGGGTTACAAGATGAGGCTTTTAATGAGAGGAGACACAAGATGGGAGCATAAGGGTTTAGAGCACAGGTCTCTTGCTTCCTGAATTGGTTTGGAGTTCCTGTCACAATACTGCATTGCCCCTTAACTGTATCGATCCCATTACTGGCCTGCTGGAGGATGTTAGCACATTGTGGCATGTACAGTAGCTAATGAGCATGCCTCCTGCATGCTCTGATAGATTCTATACCAATTTAAGTCAAAGAAGGTGTTTTACCTCTGAAGCACCCGGTTCCACACTGCATCTACTTAGTTCAGTGTTCTCTCCATAATCGGCAGTTACTGAATTGTTCATCAAATATTTATTGAGGGTTACAAAACAGTCTGTAGAACCTTTGGATTCTGCCCTTCAGCTCAACAAGCAGCATCCTTGTCACTATGGGTGGTTTTGTATGGCAAAACAAATTCAGTGTCCTAGGAGACAACCCAGAGAGGCAACGCTTTGTTAGTGTGGACACAGGAACACTCTTCCATGGTAATTATGTATCATGGCTCTTCAAAGAAAGTCAGTTGCCTTTTTACCTGTTTGCACAGTAGGCAGGGAGGGCAGAGTGGAGTTGGTCCTGAACTGTTTGTTGCTGCCTTTGTTCAGCATCAAGTAGAATTGACCTTAACTTTGCCTCTTTTTAAAACCTTTCAAAAAATCCTCCTCATCTATATGGACCAACTTCAGTGCTAAAACTTGCCATCAACAGCAAGTGTAGAGAGAGCCCTGGGAGCCAGAGTAAAGTGAGGAAGCGATAGAATCATCCTGGAGTTTTCCTCCACCAAAGTTTCAAAGCACCTTCTTTTATTTTAAACAACTCATTAAATTGATAAATATGCCTGGCTTCTATTTCTAGTTGTTAGAAACCAGCAAAGTCAAGGCTAGAGTAATTTAACTGTGTGTGTGTGTGTGTGTGTGTGTTCATGTACATGTGGAGGCCCAGAGGTCGATGTTGGGTGTCTTGCTCAATTATTCTTGACCTGGCTTTTTAGACAAAGTCTTTCATTAAACCTTTCATTAAATGAAAGACAGTCTTTCATTCACCAATTTGACTGGACTAGCTGGCCTGTGAGCTCCAGGGGTTCTCCCGGCTCTGCCTCCCCAGTGCTGGGATCACAGGCCCATACCATCATACCCAACTTTTTATGTGTGTGCTGGGGTTGGATCCAAACTCAGGTGGGTGGTCCTCATGCTTGCACAGCAAGTGCTCTACTGACCGGGCCATCTCCCCAGCCCACACAGCTTCAATTTTATTCCTACAACAGCAAAATTATTTGAAGATTTGTCCTTAGTCTGAGGATTTTTACTGATTCTAAGGTGAGAGCCACTGGTGCATTCATGGAAGATGCCCAGGTTTTAAACCCTTTCATTACTTTGGTCCATTTGATTTGCATAAATTCCTTCTAAAACACATCATGGGTCAGAGGAGGGGAATAAGAACCACTTGATCTTATGGAGTTGAATTGTTTTAGGAATTGAAGCAACTTAATTTGTTCCTTTGTTTTTATAGGAATTACCTGAGAGATGGGAAACCACTAAAAAGATTGCAGCCACAGTCAGACACGAAGTCTCACCACTCCAAAATGCAGAAGTCACACTTATTAGGAAAAAATGTATTTTGTTTGATGTAAGTTAGTTAACAAGTTTGTGCTTTTTTAAAAAAATATTTTATTATTTTTGTTTTATGTGTATGAGTGTTATGCCTGCATGTAAGTAAGTACACCCGTGTTGTGCAATGCCCGAGGAGGACAGAAGAGGCTGTTGGATCCCCTGGAACTGGAGTTATGGACCATTGTTAGCTGCCAAGTGGGTGCTGGGATTCGAACCCAGCTCTTCTGCAAGAACAGTGTTCTTAACCACTGAGCCATCTCTCCAGCCCCAGTGCTTGTTTGTTTTTAAGAAAAGTTTTATAAGGATAATTGAAACTATTTGATTGAAATTCACTTTTTTTTCCTGATTAGGAAAAGCAGACAGAGTTCAGAGAAAGATTCAGAAGTTGTGCCCCTCTTGGATTTAAGGCAGAAAACCCATACTCAGTGCTTGATAAGGTAATATAGTTCTCAACTATCTTGGGTGCATAACAGTAAACATTAAAAAAATGAATTTTGTTTTTACTAACTGATATTGTTTTAAATCACATTTCCCCCACACACTATTGTTTTCAAAGTAATCATGCTAATGAAAGTAACAGCCGACTTGGTGTTGAGCACTTAGAACATGTCAAGAATTTTGTCAAGGCCTGAGATGGTAGCACATGCCTTTAGTTCCCTGCACTTGAGAGGCAGAGGCAGGCAGATCTCTGTGAGGTGGAGGCCAGGCTGATCTACATAGCAAATTCCAAGCCTCCTGAAGCTACAGGGAGACCCTTGTCTCAAAAGACCAAAAAAATTTTTTTTTGTCAAGCCACCATTGGTGGCACAGGCCTATAAACCTGGCTACTTGTGAGGCTGAGGTAGGAGGATCACAAAGTTCAAGGCCTGCTTGGTTTACAGACTGAATTTAAGCCTAGCCAGAGCAATTTAATGAGATCCTGTCTCAAAGAGGACAGGAATATAGCTTAGTGTAGAGAAAGCTTGTCTCGCTTGTGGAAGAAGCTTTGGGTTCAATCCTCAACACACACACACACATACACAGTGGGGAGGGGATAAAATTTTTGTTAAGCACAGTGCATTTTGTTTGATTATCACAGTAGTTCTCTGATACAGCTTCAATTACTCGCCATTCAGATAAAGAAACCAGCTTATCATTCCATAATTTATTGGAGATTACCAAGTTAGTAAATTTCAAAAATAGGATTAAAATTCTATCTAAATCTTTTTAAAAAAAATTAGCAATTCTAACAACTGTACTGCTTCCTATGGGATAACTCTTTCCTTTTTTCTTTTCTTTTTTTTTTTGTAGTAGAGATTGAACACATGGCTGTGTGTGCTAAGTTCAACACCTGAGCACCTCTAGCCCGCTGACTGTGACTTTTGATGCAAAAGCACAGCTCTCGCCTCAAAGGGAATAAGATATAGTTTATTCTGGAGCCAAATATGAGTGACCACGGCCTGGAAACACCCATTTAGGTTACCCCAAATTCCATGTTCTAAAATGGTAACAGTTTCATGAAGTTTTTATAGTAATAGAATAAAAAAAGCCATAAATCAAGATACTTTTCAAATACACTGGTGCTGACATCAGAGAGTTGAGTTATAACAAAGTGGGGAGAATCTTGTCATGGATGCTATCCGACAGGCTTCTTAGCCCTTGGGTTGGTGACACATCTCAAAAGGATGTTAGATCAGACACAGGAGTGGGCAAGGATTGGCTATTAAGAAGCTAAAGATAGCCCAAGATAAATTGTAATTAAGCCCTGGACCTGTAGCATTCCAAACTCTCCAGTCATTGATGTTCTAATTAGTTGATGAACCTTGCAGAAAGCTCAGTTTGAAGATGCAGAGTTTTTTGTTTGTTTGTTTGTTTTGTTTTTTTCTGGTAACTTTCACACTTTTTTAAAATCAAAATCTTGTGCATTTCATACAATACATCCTAATCATATTTAGACCCCCCATACCCACCCCCATAGCCTTTCCACCAGATTTCATGCATTCTGTCAAATGTGTTAAGGCCTATTGAGTCAAATTAGTATACCTAGATGTCCTTCTGTGTGAGTACATCCACTAGAGCCTGTTCAGCCTATCTAGTCACTCCCCTAAAGAAGATCAACTCTCCCTCACCCAACAGTAATCAGCTGCCAATAGTTCCTTGGCTAAGGTTGGGGCCTGCTGCCTATTTCCGCAGTTCCACTCTAGGTTTTTGTCTGAATCAGCATGGTCCAAGTGAGAAAATGTGTTTGTGAGGTTGAGGACATTTAGACCTCTTCCTGCTGGGACTCTTCCTGAGTTCTCCTTTGTGCTCCTGCCTTGTTCTGCTTCATGTTGGACATGATCTTTTGATTGAGAATGGTTGTCCAAATTAACACTGCTCTTACCTCACTTTCCAAATTTTGCTTTGAATTGAAACTTAATTGGTTTTAACTGTATTCAGAAAACACCATTCTATAGCCTAAGGTCTTCTCTTTTCATCTGGCTGAAGATAATTAGTTTATATTCATTGAAAAGGAGTAGGTTAACATATGCTAATAAAGGATTTTTAAAAGACTGTGTCTAAATTCCAGGTGGTCTGAACAGATTGTGGAGAGGAAAATGTTTTTTTTTCTTTTATTTATTTATTTATTTTTATTTTATATGTATGCATGTGTTACCTGCATGTAGGTAAGTGCACCCATGTCGTGCAATGCCTGTGGAGGTCAGAAGAGGCTGTCGGATCCCCTGGGACTGGATTTACAGACAATGTCAGCTGCCATGTGGGTGCTGGATTTGAACTCAGGTCTTCTGCAAGAAGAACCAGTGTTCTTAACCACTGAGCCATCTCTCCAGCCCTGGGAAAGTGGTTTTTACTCGACTAACCAATATATTGTCTGCAAACATTTATGACAAATATGTATTGCACCTCAGCAGTTCCATGCACATTGTAGCAGCTTATAGTTATGTATTTAATAGTGAAAGGTGCTTGTCCTGTGTCTTTCAGGAAATGTGAAAGGATATTTTAAATCAAATAGAGTCAGGTTACTCTGGGTGTTTTTTCAGCATGTGAATCTAATGTTTTTCTAAAGAGAGTCAACCAAATTGACACACGTTCTTGTCCTGGGGTGGCATGGGAGACCCTAGTACTCCAAACATCTCACCCTACAAGCAGAAGCCATTAACCTTCTAGAAACAAGGGAGTGTAGACTATGGCTGATTTCTTTCTTTTTTTCAAAAAAATTTATTATTTTTATTTTATGTGTATGCGTGTATTGCCTGCACGTAGGTAGGTGCACCCGTGTTGTGCAATGCCCACCTAGGTCAGAATTGCTGTTGGATCCCCTGGAACTGGAGTTACAGACAGTTGTTAGCTGCCATGTGGGTGCTGGGATTCGAACCCGGGTCTTCTGCAAGAACAACCAGTGTTCTTAACTGCTGAACCATCTTTCCAGCCCCTCTTTCTTTCTTTCTTTCTTTCTTTCTTTCTTTCTTTCTTTCAAAAAAAATCTTTCTCTTTCTTTCTTTCTTTCTTTCTTTCTTCTTTCTTTTTGTTTTTGTTTTTGTTTTTTTTTTAAACAGTGAGATTTCTTAGTGAAGTGCTGGATTTTATTCAGAACTAAAGATAAACAATTGATAACATGACTAGGTATATCTTTGTAGCAAAGTAGTAGGAAATAAGAAAATGACTAAAGACAAAAAGAATGTTGGCTTTGGAGACTACATAGACATTGTGAAAGGCCCTCTTTTTTTAAAAAAAGTTTTATTTTAAATTATGTGTACATGTGTATGTATGCACATGTGTGAGTACAGTGCCTGTGGAAGCCAGAAGAGGGTATCAGATCTCTGGAACTGGAATTATAGATGGTTGTGAGTCACCATGCGGGTGCTGGAAACTAAACCCAGGTCCTCTACAAGAGCATCAAATGCTTGTAGCCATTTCTCCAGCCTCTGTGAGAGGCCCTCTTGCATAAAAGAGATGCTGAATACATCTTCACACGTGTATAACTATGAACCTATGGCTGTGCTCACCTGAATATGAGAGAAATCTCTAATGGGAAGGGCAAATGGAGTATTTGAAAATAGGTTGGAAAACAAAGGCAGGTGTCAAAGTTATGCTGATGTAGGGACGTGTGAACATTCTGAGAGCCTACAGCTTTGAGATGAACACTTCTGTGACAAGCAGAAAGTGCTTGTATCGTAGCAAACCATGCCCTCAATGAGGCTGGGCTAGAAAAGTCTAGTCTGCAGCCTGCATGGAGAGCCTCTGTGGTTCCTCTTAAGTCCTTGCTTGGGCTCAGCATATGGTGAAGGAAGAGGAAAAGTTCCCACTGGGAATCTATTAACAGGAGTCTATATGAGCTTCTGGTTTACTTTATGCTATCCAGAGATTAGGGAATTTCCAGGTCAGGAAGTTGAAATGGTCCCAAGTAGCTCTTTTTAGGACTTCATAGAAGCACACTCAGATTATCTCTGGAAAACTTGGTCTTATTTCAGTGTCCTCATGGAACAACAGATGAAGTTCAGTCAAGTAATAGTTCACAATAAAGTAATACATAACCATCATACATGAGTTCCTTGTACAGAGCCATATGAATCTTCAGATACTACTAGTGAGAAAATGAGCAAATGGGAAAAAATGAACAAGTACCAGTTTTGAGTTTATCAAACATGATCATTGAATTTAGAAAAGTATCAGATACTTAAGGAGATGGAAATTATAGTTTAAGAAATACAGCTCAGGGACTAGAGGGATGGTTCAGCAGTTAAGAGCACTTAACTGTTTTTGCAGAGGACCCAAGTTTGGTTCCCAGTACTCACCATGGCAGCTAACAACTGTCTGTAACTCCAGTTCCAGGGAATCTGACTCTCTCTTCTGACCTCCATTGTCACTGCATGACATGGGTGGACTTATTATATACATGCAGGCAATGCATGCATTATTTCTATTTTTATGTGTATGCGTGCATTGCCTGCATGTGTTGTGCAATGCCTGCAGAAAACAGAAGAGGCTGTCAGATCCCCTGGAACTGGAGTTACAGACGGTTGTTAGCTGCTATGTGGGTGCTGGGATTTGAACCAGGTCTTCTGCAAGAACAGTGTTCTAATCTGCTGAATCATCTCTCCAGCCCCAAACAAAATGTTTTTTTTTTTTTTTAAAGAAATACAGCTCAGCAGACAGGTTAAGAATTAGCGAAGTGCCTGTCACCTTGGAAGAAAGCACTCAGATGCAGGATATAGACTTAAGGAAATGGAAAATTGGACGAGATTAAGATGCACAAGGGAAGAAACTGGAATGCTCTAATTCCTACATCCTAGAAATGATAATGAAGAGATAGATGATCATTGAGACTTTATCAGGATTGGTTAAAGCATGAATCAATAGATTCCAGTTCACCCAGTCTTAACCAGGATAAATATGAGTCTGTATGTAGACACATCCCAGTGAAGACCAAAGGCAAAGAGAGGTTTTCAATGCAATCAATAAAAGCAGAACTCTTATTAGAAATAGCAATAGACAAGATGCTTTTTGTCAACAGCAACAGAAACCAGAGGGCAGGGAGCAATATCTTCCAACTTCACTAAGTAAAATTGTATTTCGGTGTGAGTAAAAGATAGTATAGATTCACAAAATTGGGATGAACTTACTGCTAACAGAGCACCAAAGTAACTTCTAGTGCTTTTGCCTCTAGAAAAGAAAAGAGCAGCAAAGTGAAATGTTTTCAGAAAGATCAACATGTGGATAGACTTTGGAAAGAAGGATCAGAGACAAAAATGAAGGTTACAGTCTTAGGAATTGAGTCAGGAATGACAGAGAAAGAACTGGGAACAAGATCACAGAGCACAATTAGCATGGAATGAAAGCTCCAGTATAGAATGGATATTCTTTTACAGAAACATAATTTAGGATGTCTCCAGAAATAACAATTGTGGGAAGTGACTATATTCATTATTTTTTCTTATTGTCATGATAAAGTACCTGACAGAAGTAATTAAAAGGTTTCTTTTGGCTCGGGTTTGAAGGTACAGTTCATCATGGCAGGAAGGCATGGCAGCAGGAGTGTGGGGCGGCTGGTTACTCCATGTCTACAGTCAGGAAGCAGAGAGATACCAGTGCTGATGGTCAGCTCATCTCCTCTTAGTAAAGTCTGAGACCTCAGCCCATAGAACGGTGCCACCCACATTGAGGATGGGTTCTCCTATCTTTATTAGGCCAATCTAGAAACTCACAGATATGCCCAAATGTTTGTCTTCTAGTTGATTTTTAGATCCCTTCAAGTTGATAACCAATATTAATCATCACAGTGACATAACTATTAAAATTAATTTATAGGAAAAGAAATAGAAAAAATGTCTACCAGTTAGGACCTGGTGGCTCTTGTACATAAATTCCAGGAAGTTTTCAAGAACCCAATCCCCAAATATGATTCCAGAAATCAGACTGAGCACTCAAAAAATATGTACAATTGTCACAAAAGGACAGTGTGAGAAGGAAAACTGTGCATCAGTTCCTCCTGTGTGCATTGATACAAACATTCTAAACAAAACATAATCCAACTATCCCAATGTCTAGATGAGTCCAGTCCATTCTAAGAAAAAAAAAAGGCAGCTGAAATAATTTATCACATTAACAGACTATGAACAGAAGATTGTACAATGAGTTCAAGAAAACTGCCAGGCGTGGAGGTACTCACCTTTAATCCCAGCACTGGGGAGGCAGAGGCAGGCAGATCTCTGTGAGTTCAAGGCCATCTTGGTCTATATAGTGAGTTCTAGGCCAGCCAGCTACATAGTAAGACCCTGTCTCAAACATGCACATGCACACACACGAAAACTAACAAACTTATCTTTAGATACTCTTGGAAGAAATTTTTAACATAATAAGAAAAATTCTACATAAAACACTATGTCTTAGGTAACATGGAAATTTCAAATAGACTTATTACAATGGTAAAATACAGGAAAAGTATTAATGACCACCAGAGTAGTACTGTAAGGAGTAGAGATTAATGAATTTCATACAGTACCTTGAAAATATAGGCACTCTTTGAAAATATATGTCTATATATAAACATAAAATTTTGTAATTTCTTAGCAAGTTTTAACATTTTAGCATTTAGAAAGACATAAATAGTAATTAACATTTTAAAAAAGAAACTCTGACCCAGGGATCTAGTTCAGTTGGTAGACTGCTTTCCTAGAATGCACAAAGTTCTGGGTTTGATCCCCAGCACCTCATAAGACTAGGCATGTTAGTGCTTGCCTGTAGTCCCACTACCCAGGCAGAGGTAGAAAGATTATAACTTCAAGGTCATCCTTGCTACATAGTAAGTTTGGGGCTAGCCTGGTTACATGAGACCTTATCTTTAAAAAAAGTCAATAAATTAGGTTTGTGGTTTAATTTGTAGTAGGAAAAAGAGGATAAAATTAAGAAAGACATTAAAAGTTATTTAAAACATCTATGAGACTGGAGAGATGGCTCAGCAGTTACAAGCACAGCACAGGCTGCTCTTCCAGTGGACCCAGGTTCAGTTCACAATATCCATGGCAGCTAACAACTATCAGTAGCTCCAGTTCCAGGGAATCTGACCCCTCTTCTGGCCTCTGTGGACATTGCACGACATGGGTGCATACATGCAGGTAAAACACTCATATACATAAAAGCATTTTCTAAACTGGATAAGGAGCACACATGTACACAAATGCATGCATGTATACACATGTACATACAGATCCTTTTATGTGTATGAGGTTTTTCATCAAAATTTCTAAAATCAAGTTTAAAATTTCCAGCCCCAGTGAAGGTATATCTTGTAAAAAATGTAAGCAAGTTTCCAATTTTTGTTATTTTGTCTTTTTATTTTTATTTTTTATTTATTTATTTTTCAGAGCTGAGGTCTGAACCCAGGGCCTTGCATTTGCTAGGCAAGCGCTCTGCCACTGAGCCAAATCCCCAACCCCCAACAAGGTTCTAATTTTTATTTACATGGTAGAAGAGTTCAGCAACAGCTTTGAAGCTGGGGAAATATTGGTCAAAGGCCAAAAAATTTCAGTCAGAAGGAATAAGTTTAAACAATCTTTATCTGATCTCTATAGTCTTACATTTTGCTTCCTGAGAGTCAAACATCACAGATCTAAAGTATTCAAAATAAACCTTGCATCTGTAGTGAACACAGACTTTTTTCTTGT
>NW_008345290.1:1136025-1137175 GCF_000622305.1 Nannospalax galili
TCAGCATCCCCTTACTATCTCCCACACAATTTCACACACTCTATATTTAAAATATATGAGAAATTATATATATATATATATATATATGCAAATCCACACTGTTTTAAGGGATCAAGTGCATTTGGATTTGGGTACCAATGGGGGCTCTTGGAACCAATGTCCTGCAGATCTGGAGGCACAAACGTATCATACAACTGGTTAATACCAATGTACTGACTTTAAAAAAAATATTTATTTTTATTTTATTGTATGAGTATTTGCCTGTATATATGTATGTATGATGAGGGTTTTGCATCCCCTGGAGCTGGAGCTTCAGGTGGTTGCAAGTGACCATATGGGGGCTGGGAACCGAACCCAGATCCTCTGCAAGAGCAGCAAGTGCTCTTAACCACTAAGCCGTCTCTCCAGCTCTGTTCTGACTTAAAAATCTCTGAGTATATTTAAAGTGTTCTCATTAGACCAAAACCAAAGGGAGGTTATGTTAATTAGCTGTTTTCATTTGGATCCATGCCACAATGTATACATATTTTAAAACATGAATATGATAAGCAAATTAAATATTTGTCAAAAATGTTCAAATTTGAAGGAACTAAAAAGATGTTGGTTTTTGACGTTGAAAAGAAAAGGAAGAAAATTAAAGTAATTCAGTTGCTGAATATTAGGAGTAGAATATAAGAAAATATGAAGCAGAAGACAAATTCTGTTCCACTTTTCAAAGCTTCGTGTCATGTTGCAAGTGGCTTACAGCGGAAAGAGCAGCTGCGCACAGCAGTGAGCCTTCTAGAAATGGCACCAGGATGGGCAGGGGGCCTGCGGGTGGCAGTCCTGTCTTACCAGCTCGTCTGTATAGCTCAGTCTTTACTGTGTGAATATACCGCTTTGTTAATAGAAAGCTAAAATGAAGAGTTGCTCACCCAGAAAGGGAAAAATGAACCAGCTTGTACTTGATGTAAAATACAAACCTTTCTGTATCACAATAGGACAGGCAAACCTTGGCAAATGCAGGTGAAATTTTCACACTGAGTTGTGTGTGAGGGAATTTATTCAGGATTCTCTTTTTCTCTTGATGGGTTTTGCTCTATTGATCATTTCTAGGGGCATTTTGAAATTTAAGAAATTTCTTCCCTTCTTTCCCCTCCCCTCCCCTCCC
>NW_008345290.1:1137332-1152202 GCF_000622305.1 Nannospalax galili
CTTCTTCCCTTCCCTCCTACCCCCTTTCTTTTTTTTGTGGCAGGGTCTTACTCTGTGGCCCTGGCTGACCTTGAACTCTCAGTGATCCTCCTGCCTTAGCCATGACATTACTCCTAGGTAGAGTTCTTTTTCTAAAAATCTAAGTGATTATTAAAAGGCTAATTTATTCTTACATGGAACTTTCTTTGGTCTTGAGTGAAGTTCATAGCTACATAATGAAAACAAAAATTATGTTTATAGAAATTTGGTACCAAAGCAAGTTTTCTGAGCTCTGTACATGGAACTGACAGCCTCATAGTTTTTATTAATGCCCCGCTATTGCTTTCTGAGTAGCTGAGGTTTTGTGAATTGAATCCTTTTACATTTTGCCAGTAATTATGCTAGAGTTTTACTTGAAATGTCTTCTGAAAACCAGTTTGAAGTGTTGAAATAGCAGAACTGGGGATGGTGCGGCACCTGTGTCTCTAGCCTTTGGTGTGCAGGTACGCTTTCTCCTCAGGCAAATGAGGAGCTCGAGACTTTGGAGGAAGAAATGGCACTGATGCAAGACACTGCGCGTCTCTTCGAGGTGGCCCTTCCGGAGTACAAACCAATGAAGCAGTGCCGCAAAGAGATACGACTGCTCAAGGGACTCTGGGATGTCATCGTTTATGTTACAGTAAGATGAACTCTGGACAGAAATGTTTTGTAGTAATAATTTGAAGTAAGCATGCAGTGTTTAGAGTCTATATCATTCTATTTGAGTTTCATAATGTCTTGAAATATGCACATATCAAATTTCACTCCCTACCACTATTCCCAGAATTAAGGTTCATGTATCTCTGTTAGTGGCAGTGTCTACCATGAATATCAGTTGGTTTTGTCTTTAGTTCAGGCTAAAACTTTGTATAATGAGCTGACTACCTCAGATCCTTTGGGAGGTATTATATAGAATACAAATAAAAATGAATGCATAAATATATTTTAAACATACATGGTCATCTGTACATATAGACTCATATAAACACCTTGCTTACACCCACCTCACATAAACATACCTATCTGTATGCATATCTCAACAGACCCTTACTGAAAATAGTAAATTTGTATGTGATTAATTAAGCCTTATATACAAAAAGTTAATTATATGTGATTAATTAAGCTTATGTATAAAAAGGAAAATTTATGACTTGTATATATTTCTTAAGTCACTTTAAAGCCTTGAAGAGATACATTAACAAGATATAAAATATGGTCAAGAAATGGTTAATGAGATTTTTGTTACAATAAAGACTTCTTGTGAGATCTTATTTTTATAATACCTATAGCGTTATAGAAGCCTGTTATTTAATAATATACTTATCAATTTATTCAGAATACACAGGATTAAGTGATAACGACTGTGTGTACGTGGAACTTATCATTGCTACTAGAAATTAATATATCATGGTATTTTAGCTTTAAGCTTGACATGTTCTGACAACTTTTTTGTTTTAGTGACAGGGAAGTTTTGACAAGTGCAGTTAATATTTTAAAAATTATCTTTACACTGGACAAGAGAGTCAGTGTGTCTCTTGAGTTTATATATTTTGCTGCAGAGACTTGCTTTCACCAAATGTTGTTGACATTTTATCTACTTGTGCATTTTCAGAGAAGCATTGATAATTGGACTAAAACCCAGTGGCGACAGATTAATGTGGAACAGATGGATGTAGAACTCAGAAGGTTTGCCAAGGCAAGTTCCATAACTGTCGGTTAGGGCGATTTATCTTTCTCAGCACCACCTCCTTCCGTCTTCCCTCGCCTAGTATCTGGTGTGTTAGGCTGTGTGTCCTTATTTACTTCAAATAGAATCAGACCAGATAATATTTTTCTCCACTCTCAGCTACTTGCATGTCTAATCAAGCCTGCCTGTCTGTGAATGAGTTGATGAAAGCATATTAAAGCTAATGCGTGTATGAGAGATAGCTCTAACCATGGGCTTGCTGTGGCTATCCAGCTTAGAGAAGATGGAAGGCATCAGGGCTCGGGGCTGCGGCTTAGGAATTAGGCTGTTGCTTTCCGTTATTGGCATTGTGAGCACTTCGTCTCTGAAAAGGCATATAGACCTTCACTTATTTGAATTAGTGCCTTGATAGTCCCCATAGTCCTTGTCATCTGAAAAGAGTAGAACTTTTTTGGAGAAAGTCAAAATGCACAGCAGTGAAAGGCAGTTAAAAATGGCAGATCCTGTAAGGCACAGTGCTATGCCCTGGAAAACCAAGCTACTTGAGTGGATCCCCTAAGACCATCCTGAGCAATATTAGAAGGAGGAGAAAAGGAGAGGGCAGGGCCCTTTGCTTTCTTCCCAACTCAAAATGTCCTTGAGCTTGGTTAAGTTCCAAGCTCAGCTGGTACCACCTCTGCCTACTTTATCCCCCCATATAATCTCAGGGTGGAAGACCCTGATACTAATGGGGCTGCCGAGTTCCTCATTCTGTGTTCACATCCCCCTTACCTCCTCTGCCATTGGCCATTGCACTTCACAACAAAACTCTTCAACTGCAGGTCTTTATTTTTAAAACAATCACATTGTCTTTTACACAGTTTTATTATGGGTTTTCTCATTCACAACTGCTGATGTTCTGGGAGCCAAGGCTAGTGAGGGTCCTATTGAAACATCTTGAAATCATAAAATGTTTAAGTTTCAAGAAAAAGACAACTAGCATTTCAAGGGTTCCATTCAGAAGAGCCAGACGTTCCAAGGACAGCATTCTTAATCCAGACAACAATCTTTTTTCACTTGTGTTTCTAGAGAAACAGTGTTTATTTTATGTGTGCTGTGAGCTCTGTCACTTCCCTGCTCTTGGTGTTCCATGGGGCACCCACTTAACTCTCATGTTTAAGAAACCTGCATACCCTGGTGTAAACTCATAATTCAGAGTGACTGGATCCTTTCCATTTCTCTAGGTTAGCCCTTAGCCTACAAGTTTTAGTGTCTCCTCTTTCTTCCTTGCTTTTTTTTTGTTTGTTTTTTTTTGAGACAGGGTTACCCTATGTAGCACAGGATAGCCTGGTACTATGTAGCACAGACTGACAGGCTGGCCTCATACTAAGGATTCTTCTGTATAGCTTTCCTAGTGCTGGGGTTGCTGACATTTGCCATCACATCCAGCTTCATTCTCTCCATGGATGGGGAAAGGTATATTTATTTTTCCAAAGGGGATAAATTATATGTGTGTGTGCATGTGTGCATCTATCTCTCTATCTCTCTCTATAATCTATAGAAAGCTGGGCCTTTCCCCTATATTTCTTTAGGAAATCTGGTCACTGGACAAGGCCATCCGTGCTTGGGATGCTTATATGGGCCTGGAGGGCACCGTGAAGGACCTGGCAACCTCGCTGAGAGCCATTGCAGAGTTGCAGAACCCTGCTCTCAGGGACAGGCATTGGCAGCAGCTAATGAAGGCCACTGGGGTGCGTATCAGGGTTTCCTTTACTGGGTAATACTGACTATGAAGTGTTACTCTTAACTTGCTTCATCTGGCATGCAGCAGAACATGTAGAAAAGTCTCTAGTCACATGCCAGGGGTCAAGTTCCTTGAGTCAGGAGCAGTGTTTAGGCACCCAAATAGTCCACTTCTCACTGCCCTTTATACCCTGTTGGTGTGTGACTCCAAGCAAGTCATTTCACCTCTTGAACTTGGGATGCATTTTTAATTGGTATAATGAGAATGCTGCTGTCTGCTTTTTATGCATTATGGTAGCCTTGTAAGGAACAAGTAAGAATTGTGACAATTTACAGAGCCTCGGTGGTGACAAAGCATCCAATCAGTGTAAAGATCAGAAGGGACAGGCATGAATTTGGGGGAAGATGGAGTTCTGACACTGTGATTTTTTAAACTTCCTAGTTAATATGGTGTCCTTTTGATGATCTTATCAGTGGTCACATTGCAAGATGTGAAGTGGTTTTCAAATGTCCGCTTGTAGTTCTGTTTTTTTGTTTTTTTTTTTTTGTTTTTTTTTGCCTTTTTCTGTATCTGTGAAAAAGCAAATATATCAACTATAGGTTTTATTTTTCATGGCAGATCCATTGCACAAGTATGAGTTTAAAATGTGTCACAGGAAGCCTGAGACATGTTTTGTCCACAGGAGAATCAAGAGCTTTCTTTGTGAAGGGATTTCCTTATGATACGAGGAAAGTTTGCAGGACAGGAACATAGGGAAAGGGGCATCTTAGAGAAGTGGGGACAGCCTGGCATCCATCCCAAGAAGAAGGACTCTGGGATCATGAGCAAGCTCCTTGCTCCTCATGACTCCATTAACTCTTCTATGAAATAAAAACAGTGCTTCCCGTGCAGACCTGGTGAACAAACTGAGTAATATATAAGGATGTCTGGGAGATCTTCCCTATAGGAAGTGCTCTAATAATCATCCCTGAAACTATTATTTTTATGCTTTCCAGAGTCTCTTCTGACATTGTATGCTTAGATTTCATAACTGATTAATATATTCACTCTGAAAATCTTTTCTTGAGTATCTGAATGTGTAACTAACTGTGCATCTAGCTCTTTCCTCCTATTTCTGCCAATAGGCCTTTGCCTCACCATAGTCTCTGCTTACCCATATTACACCTTTCTGCAAGCTAGAAAGTCACCTCTTAGCCAGACGGTAGGGAAAATGCACCCTCGTCTAGTCTGTCCCCATGACTGTATAGCAGATGCAGGAGGAATTCAGTCTCTGTCACTGGGCTGGAGTCCATGTTGAGTAAAATTGCACAACAGTTCATGGCAGATCCATTGCACATTGCTGCTTAACCTTTCTCTAGGACAAACCAGGTTTCTGTCAACTTCAGAGTGAAGTCAAAAGTGATGTAGACATAGGATGACCAAGTCAATTGGCTTGTCCAGGGCTTTCCATCTTCAGAGTTGAACAAAGAGTCTCACATATCAGGAGCTCCTCAGACCTAGGAAAGCCTAGAGCATTGTTTGCTCTTTGCCAGGAGATGGGCAGAGCTGAGGACCGTTGTAGGGCAGAGGGAGCCTGAGAGGACACAGCTTCCTGAAAGCAGAGAGTGAATCTTACCAGGAGCAGGAAAGGAAATGGCTTTTCTGCAGCCCTGTGGCTGGATCCCTTCTCATTTGCAAGTACCATGAGAAGCTTTGGAATGCAGGAAGAACTGAGTGCTTGTTAGCCAAATACTAGAGGGGTCAGGACAGGCATGGAGGGAGGATAGGATGGGGAACCAAAGGATAAAGAAGAGATGATGCGAATTACTCATTCACAAGCTAAACCTGAATAATGACATGAACAAGGGTAATTTCTGCCAAGCAGCTAAGATTAAATTAGTGATAAAACTAGGTCACATCACAAGTGACTGTGAACAGGGCACTTTAGGAAGTAAAATGGGATGCTGCCTGGTTCCTGGGGTTTCAATCAAATTGTAATAAATGAACAGTGAGAGTCCTTTAGAAAGGATTTTGTGGGCAAAGGTGTGTTCAAAGGCGAAGGGCATGAAACAAAATAGACTGTGTATGAACATGGCGAAGACCCTGGCCCTAGGGTCTTCTTTAGACTTTCAGTGGGGGATGCCTTGGGAACTATGAGATAAAGAAAACACCAGCACTGCCCCCTGCTTTCAGGGATCATTATTAAATGTGGATTATCAAGTCTTGCTCATTTTCTTCTTAACCAGGTCAGATTTTCAATAAATGAAACCACAACATTGGCAGACATGCTGACGCTGCAGTTGCACAGAGTAGAAGATGAAGTGCGTGACATCGTAGACAAAGCTGTGAAGGAGCTGGGCACAGAAAAGGTGATAGCCTCAGGGCTGTGTCTTCTCTGTGACATTGTGATGCTGGGTTTGTGCTTTAGCCTAGAAGCCAAGTTGGGAGAAGCTCTCACTGCTCTGAGAGTGTGGAGCACACATCCAAGTTTGTTCTCGATTGTTAGTTAGGGGAAGATGATGTGCGTGACATCGTAGACAAAGCTGTGAAGGAGCTGGGCACAGAGAAGGTGATAGCCTCAGGGCTGTGTCTTCTCTGTGACATTGTGATGCTGGGTTTGTGCTTTAGCCTAGAAGCCAAGTTGGGAGAAGCTCTCACTGCTCTGAGAGTGTGGAGCACACATCCAAGTTTGTTCTCGATTGTTAGTTAGGTGGGTGCCACAGGCAGGACATGGACTCACTGGAAAGCACATCACAGCTCATGCTACATCAGGAGGGTTGGCCCTGCTATGGGAGGAGAAAACACTTGCATCCTTTCCTTTGCAGCAAGCTCTACTCTAAGTGCTTCACTTATATGAACTCATTTAGTCTTTTCAGTAGGTAACGTACTATCCCCACTTTGCAGACGGGGAAACTGATATCTAGCAGGGTAACTAACTGGCCCAGGTTCCCTCAAGGATCTGAGATTCACCTGTGTCCTATCTTGTGCTGGCTAATTTAGAAATAGTATCTTCCAAACCTTGGCGTACCCTTTTGAGTGCCTTCCTGCACTTGTATGCCTTTGGGAGGAAGGATATAAAACTCAGATCCAATGGAAGTTTGATGTTAGTGTGATGCTTCTCTGATATGATGAAAGTCACTTTCCCAAACTTGTCACCATGAATCACCTAGAGAAAAACAACGAGGTTAGTAATATTTAATACCATCCTGTGTTTGAGGGAGTTATTTAAACATTAAAAGAAATTCTAGTAATGACTGAGATAGTGAACCTAAATTAAATTTCTATGCAAATTTTTAATTGATAATTTTGATTACTAGGTTATAATGGAAATCAGCTACACTTGGGGAAACTTGGAATTTTCTTATGAAGTTCACCATCGAACAGGCATTCCTTTACTGAAGTCTGATGAACAACTTTTTGAAACTCTAGAGCACAACCAAGTAAGATGGACAGCTTCACTGAGAATTTTAAGTTTTAATTTGTGATTTTTAGATTTTCTCCATGTTCTAATACTCAAGACTTGCTCATCTCTTCACTGAGTATCTAGTTCTGTCAGGCTCCAGGCATGGTACCATTTGGAATTCAAAGGTATGAATACTTTCTCTCAAGGAACTTGTGCTTCCGAAAGGAGACTAAAGAAAGATAGATGCCCTTCAACTGGGGAGCAATGTCAGGAAAGTACTTGGAAGGTGCTGGTAGTTATGCTGCACCTCAAATGATGGTCTGGCCTTCAGCAAAAAGTGACCATTAGGAAAAGACAGTTTTACAATGGGGACAGTATTAGTGGTACTTGGAATTCCAGAAAGTACCCACTTCTCAGGGCTGGTTTCAAGACATTAGGATCCTTGGAATATACATCTTCATGAAGTAATGAAAGTAAGGGTGGAGACACAGATGTGAGCACAGCATGTAGCGATGTGAACACAGACTGTAGCGATGGGCCTCTCCTTGGACCTGAGAGAGAAGAAATGTGGAAGAGACTGTTTGGAGAAAAATAATAACTGCCATTATGATTAGACATATGACTCTGGGCAGATTTAAAGTGAGGGTTGTTTATGTAAAGGTGGAAGTCAGCCAGTAGCCCAGCACAGAGACTCAGTATAGCACAAGGGTTGGGAGGCCATTGTTAGTATCCTGAGAACCTGGGAGCTGGATAGAGAGAAGGAGGGAAGCCAGCTGGGCCTAGAGCCTTGAGAAAAGCTACATTTGGTTAACAAGAGGAAAAGTCAGAAGAAAGCTGGAAAGACAATGGACAGGGAGATAAGGGAGCCAGGATACTGCACAGAAACCAAGTTGACTACCTACAGTGAAGAAGAATGAGAAATGTTCATTCCACCCTGTGATGTTCTGAGATTCCATGTCAGGACATGGCAAGAAATGACAATCAGACTGTAGCATGTGGCAGCAAGACTTGGTGATAAAATTGCTATAGAGCGTAGTTACCAACTGTAAGGAGAGGAAAAGGGAAGCTTGAGGACCTAGCAGGATGGAGGACGTTTGTTTTTAGATTCACACACATACACACACACACATACACACACACACATACACACACACCTTGGAGTGATGAACAGGCAGGCCCAGGGGCTGAGTTATGAATGCTTTAATTCATAAAGCTGCTCCTAGCTGCACAATATTGGTTGGTGGATTTACGTTATTTATTTATTTATTTATTTATTTATTATTATTTTTTGAGAGATTTTCTCACTGGGAACCAAGGCTTGCTGATTGGGCTAGGATGGCTGGCAGTTGAGCCCCAGGGATCTGCCTGTCTCTGTCCCCCAGTGTTGGGATTATAATTGTGGACCACCACATTCAGCCTTTTACATAGGTGCTAGGGATTGGAACCCAGGTCCCCCGTGCTTGCACAACAAACACTTTACTGACTGAGCTATCTCCCTGCTCCTAATACAGATTTTTTTTTGTGCATGGAGGTACATGGTCTTCTTATAAGATATAATATATTAAGTACAACTGCTTATATTTATCTTGTTTCTTTAGTTGGACACACTAACATGAATACTGCATGCTGTGAATTCATGAACTCATTTGGAAAAGCTTAATAATGCCTGTCTGGGTTCCATGGCAGGCCCAACAACCCGGCAACAAGCATGGCCTCTCAGGGTACTCATGATCCATCAACCAGTGATTGACAAGTCTCCGCCTTTCTTTTAGGTTCAGTTGCAGACTCTTCTTCAAAGCAAGCACGTGGAGTACTTCATTGAACAAGTCTTAAGCTGGCAAAATAAGTTAAACATAACCGACTCAGTCATCTTTACTTGGATGGAAGTCCAGCGAACTTGGTCTCATCTAGAAAGCATTTTTGTTTGTTCAGAAGACATTCGACTCCAGCTTGTGAAAGATGCCAGAAGATTTGACGGAGTAGATGTTGAATTCAAGGTTCGTCAGAGACAGACTTTATTCTAAGAAAGTTTCCACAACAGATCCATGATTCATAGTGTTGTATTTATAAAATATAATTTTTGCATTTCAGTAGGTAGAAGTCGGGAACTATTTCTGTGAATGACCAGCTAGTGGAAATTTTATGTTTTTACAGTCTTGCCATTTCCATGACAGCTATTCAGTGTCGTCATTGGCATGGCACACATACTATGTAAAGAAATAGGTATTACAGCATCAATACAACCATATTTATAGACACTGACATTTGAATTCCATGTAGTTTTCTTTTGTCACAAAAAGCCATGCTGCTTCGGATATTTTTCAACTATGTAAACCATCAACAACATTCCTAGCTTCTGTATCATACAAAAATAGACACTAGGCCACATTTGTCCTGTGGGTCAATGACCGCTGAAGTAAAAGGGATCGTAGCGTTTTCTTCATGCGTAAGAGACTGAGAAGAAATGGGTGGCAACACCACCATTAGTCTGTTCCCTCCCCTCCACTGAGAGGCCAGAGAACACATGGGGATGGGTACAGGGGGATGACGCCCCATTTGAGAGACTTCTAGCAAAAAATAGTAGCTTTAAAAAAATGAAGTAAGGCATGTTTTTTCTTTTCATCTAAAGCAGAACTCCTAAACGAATAATAATTTTTTCATTTTTGACAAGGAAAGTATTGGTAGCACTGCTATCCTTTTACGATTCTGCACCCATCTTCTTCCTTTTCCTTTTGTGATGTTTTTGGTTGGTTGGTTGGTTTAGAAGACAGAAATTCCATGTGGGCCCAGAAGAGTGGTGGTATCATAACATTTATTTTGATTATATACTGTTTCTGATTTTCATCTAAAAGTTTAGTAGCAGAAACAAATGTGGTACCAGGCATCTCCTAACCTCGCTCCTGCAGGCTATGTGGACTTCACATTTAGCCTCAGTGGAAGGAAGATGGTGGAATTTCTAATGTTTATGTTATACTTTTATATAGGAGTTAATGTTCAAGACTGCCAAAATAAAAAATGTTTTAGAAGCAACATGCAGACCCCATCTCTATGAGAAACTTAAAGATTTACAGCACAGGTAAGAAGAGTAAATAAAGGGGATTCATTTGCTAAAATTGTATGAAATTCCTCTCATAGTCCTAATAGTATTTAACATCATGTTATTATAGGGTCAGTCTCTACCAAGTTATTTTATAATTTTGTTCATTCATAATTGTCTAGTTGCCTTGTATATGTTAGGTTATACACACACATATATTCACATATAGTCATTTCTATACAGTGAGTTTATATAAATGCAAGTATATTTCTATTTTCTGAAAACAATTATAATAGCAAAATTAGACTATTAAGAGAACAAACCTAGCTGGTCAATTCTTTCAGCATATTCTTTTGCATGTATTGATTGAACACCTACCAAAACCCAGGACACCACTCACTCACTCCAAGCCCTCTAGTCTCTTTTTCTCTTTATTTTTCTTCTTTTTGTTGTTGTCCCAGGGTGTCCTTGAACTCACAGGAATTCTCCTGCCTCTGCTTTCCAAGTGCTGGCATTACAGGTATGAGAGACCTCTGCCTGCTTTATATTTTTCTTCAATTACAAGTTATCCGTAGGGAGCATAATCACACTTTCAAAATCCTTCTCCTGAGGACCATTTGTAAAGTCACTTTCACGTATAATTCTGTAACATTTAATGATGGCAAGAAGATTCTCACTTTTGATTTTAAATGGGCAAATCAACCACTAACACGAGGAGCTCACCAACAGAATTTCATTATTTGTATTTAACCATTAAGTAGGGCCCTCAATAATAACATGGGAATGATTCTGGATCTTCTGAGTCCTCTGAATGCCTGAGAAGGTGGAAGTCACTTGTGCTTTGCAGACATCCGTGGGAGAAAGAACCATAGCCCAGTTACTTCTGACTACTGCAATTTGTGCTTTGGCTGAGCAATGCCAAATCTAACCTTCATTACAAAAAGCGTTGATGTAAACCCGTCTGGTTTATATTTAGCCTCAACTAATTGGATGTGTATATGTGTATATGTCTTCCTCTTGGCCTGGTTGTATACTGTTTGTAAGCAGGATGGTGGTGTCAGAGATGGAGAGGGAGGCTAGCTGTGAAATGGTGAACTCACTGACTGAATGAAGACGTGGTAGGTGCTGGGCTTGTTCTGTGGACGTGTCAATGTTGGAAATGCCAGGATATTCTTAAGGAGCTTTTTCATTCATGCAGGCTTTCTCTTTGCGAAAAAGCGCTTGCTGAATATCTGGAAACCAAGCGTGTAGCTTTCCCTCGCTTCTACTTCATCTCGTCTGCTGACTTACTGGATATTCTTTCCAAGGGAGCTCAGCCAAAGCAGGTAATGTTTTTTGGAAGTCTTGGTGCTCTGCTGGATTAGCTAAGGAATGTCCCAGTTTCTCTGTCATTATCAGATGCCATCTGTCATGTCACACATGCCAGGAACTAGAAAATCTACATGTAAAATTCTTAATGCGGCAAGGGAGGGATGTCAGAGACTGAGCTAAAGGAAGCAGGGACGGAAACCGCCTGGTCTAGGCAAAGGATGGGATGTGAAACATGTATGTTTAGGATTCTGAGATAAGGGATCAGGACGAAGCACTGGCTCACGACACACCAGGAATGAGGACTAGGGCCGGAGGCCCCGTGCCTCACTGGCAACCTTCCTGGGGAAAGTGGATCACTCGGGACAAGGTCACGACTGGGACTCTCTAACTACTCCAGTGCCGGAGAAACTGTAGTAGTTATTAAGTTGGACTTCTTTGGGGGTGTTTATATACTTTCAGCCTGTCTTCTCATCGTCTGGCTTCCTCTGTCTGTGTGAAAATAAAGCACCACCCATTTCCTAATCCCCAGTCAAAATTTAAAGCAAATAAAAGCTGATACTGTCTTTTGCAACCTGAGCGCTCAGGGCAGAGATAAACTGAAGCTTCTGAAATGCTCCTTCCTGTAAATCGGATGCTGCCTGTGCCTTAGCCCCATTCATTGCCCTCACTCGCTCATTTCTTAGAGTTGTGAACAAATCGGTGGTCACTCCTAAGACAGCTGGTATTTTGTGAACTGTGCTTTATCTTTGTGGAGTTCAGTTTTTCTTTTCCTCAGAAAAATTGCATCTTTTCTCTAAATATTTTGATGCCATTTTCTTTGGAATGCGTGTCTCTTCACCATGCAGTTTCAGTTTGCTGTTGGCCAGACACAGTATTTATATTATTTCTTTCTTACTCATTACTTACCTTTGAATGAAGATTGAATTTCATAGCTGTTTTTTCATAGCTGTTGCTTAAACTACAAGAGAAGATTCTGCTGCTAACTTTAGACTTGTTGGTCAACTAGACAACTTTTGGGGGCCCCAGTCAAGAACTGTTTTGGGCATTCACACTCACCCCTGGATGGCTCTGCAAATAAAATCCCTCTAATTTGGTTGACTAGGAGCCCACTGTATCCATCCTTTACATATTTATGCAGGACACAATTAGATCTAAAAGAAATCTAATTTCAAGCTTGGCAGTCATCACCATGCTTAGAGTCCAGTAATCCCTCGTGGACAGCCTCATGACCGGTGAGTGGAAATTTTAAGCATAGCAGTGTCATGAAGACCTTTCAAGTTCAAATGCTTATAATGCAAACAAATTTCTATATAGAAGATATTTTAAAAGATATATAAGTAAAGAATAGGACAATGTTGCCTTTCTTTTAATAACAGTCTTTTAAACACAGTAAATGCTTATGTGCCTGATTTATCCAGCAGTGTTTGTTCTGTGGAATAATAAACACAAAATACTCTTATTCTTCTGCAATTATTAGTTCCAAATGTGCCCTGTTGAATATCTTTATACTAGTATCAGAATCCTCTGTAAGAACTTGTACAGATAGCATAAATTCTTGGTCCATTTTTCTTCTAAAAAAATGAATGAGTGTGCCAGAAACAACGGATCCTGATCAAGTTGGAAATCCCAGTTCATCTGGACACAAGGACCAGGCTTTCACACAGGCTTGGGGTTTGGGGGAGACAGTGATTCTTTCACTCCCTCCCTGCCCATTTGCCACAGAGAAGAGTTAGGGAGGTGATCTTTGGTGCTGAGGATTGAACCCAGGGCCTCAAGCATGCTAACCACACGTTCTTCTCCAGCCTCTCACTGCCCTTTCTTAATGATCGTTTCTGCTTGTCTGGCAGCGGTGACCATTGATCTTCACACTCAGTAGTGAGGATTCACATGCAGAGTCTTGGGGAGTACACTTGCAAGTCCCTAGGAAACAAAGAGAACCTTCTCAGAGGTTTGTATTTCAGTCACATCCACCCCTCCCTTTGTAGTTCTTGCCACTAGCAGTATAACCAAACACCTGGTTACATCTTCCTCTTCATTTCTCCTTAAGCAGGTGTCCAAACAAAGGATATGCTGGAGACTCACTTCCTACAGGTTCCCATAGATTTCCACCTCTCCTTCTTTGACCTTGGAGTAGAAATTGGGAACCCACTGCTTCACCTTCCCCATAAGGCATGAGGGAAATGCCTTGGGTTCCTGCTTTGGGCTGCTGGCTCACACCTGAGAGGCCTCCTTCCTCCCCTCCTTTCTATGACACTTTTCATGGAGGAGTGTGTGGCAGTAGACAAGGGTATGCTGTTGAGATATGTGCCACAGAACCCTGATGACTCACCCACCTAACCCATGTCTGTTCTCCTCACTGAGCACACATACCCCATGTCTGTTTGTCCTGAGTTGACATCCTAGGCTGGGCCTCAGGAGCAGATCATTCAACACCTTTCTTCTTAATTAACATCCTCATTTTTGTGTATGTCTGTGTGTGGGAAGAGTACATGTGTATGTGTGTGAAGGCCAGATTCAACCTTGGGTATCTTTCCTTAGGAGCCATTCACCTTGTTTTTTGAGACCAGTATCTCAATAGCCTGAAGTTCACTGATTAGGACAAGCTGGCTAGGTAGCCAACCCCAAAGTACTGGGATTTAAAATGTGTGCCACTGCACCCAGCTTTTTAATATCTGTTGTGGGGATCAAACTCAGGTCCTCAAGCTTGAAAAGTGAGCACTTTACCAACTGAACCATCTCCCCAACCCAGCGTGTTCTTACCTTAACTTTCTTCACCCTTATTTCTTTTTTTAAAAAAAATTATTTATTTAATAACCACATACTTAGAAGAAGCATTTCATTACAATAGCATTGATATATTCAATAACAATTTCCAGAGCTAAGATCCATCTCTTTCAAAATTGGCTGTTAATTTTTAGGTTTACAGTTGAATTATTACAGTTATACAATATTGTACTCAGTATACACCCCATAAGACATAAAATTAAATGAGATTTTAACCTTTAAAAAAATCTCAATTCCATTACTAAAATACACAGTTTCATACAGAAAAATTCATTTTAATGCAATTGGACACTAAGATGCACATGCATTTTTAATCTCTATATATCTGATTATTACCAGTCACAGTCAGTTACTTTCTGAGCTTCTTGGCATCTGAGCATGGATATAAAGTTATCAGGTAGATTTCAATGGTAATGTTTTTCACATCTACTAATTATTAAGGAGCAAATTTTTATGCTTTGAAGAATTATTTTTTTAATCACTAGTTTTTAAAAATTTTTAATATTTTAATAACTACATGAAGCATTTCACTACAGCTCTAACATATTCAGTAACACACTCAAGAGCAAGAGTACATCTCTTTCACAAGTGGCTGCAAGTTTCTAGGTTCACAATTGAATTAATACAGTTATACAATATTGAACTTAATATAAGCCCTGCAAGACATAAAATTGAATGTGTTTTTAACCTTTAAAAAAAGATCTCCATTTCATTTTAGAATATATTGTTCCTTGCAGAAAGACTCATTGTTTTTGCTACTAACACTGAGATTTTGGTGCATGCATCTCTAATCTGTCTGTATCTGATTATTGCTAATCATAATCAGTTACACTTGGCTCCTTGGCACCTGTGTATGTCTATAAAGTCATCGGCTAGATTTTAATGGTAATGTTTATCACCTCTACTGATTAGGATGACATAAATTTCC
>NW_008345290.1:1152266-1152592 GCF_000622305.1 Nannospalax galili
TGTGTGTGTGTGTGTGTGTGTGTATCACACAGAACATCCCAAACCATCTTATTCAACTATTACCCACTACCCAGGTGGCACCCCCCCATAGCCTCCCTCCCCCAACTAGAGCCATTATACTCTGTTATCCCTGCTACTGTCTGCTGTGTTGTCGGCTCCACCAGTCGTTCCCCACTACTTGTCCATCTGGTGAATCTGGTCAGCCTATCTAGAGGTCTTTGTTTTAGGAGGGTCAGCTGTTCCTCATCTAGCAGTAATCAGTTGTCAATATTCCTTTAGATAAGATTGGGGTCTGCTGTTCATTTTCCCAGTTCTATGCTGGGTTA
>NW_008345290.1:1153395-1154412 GCF_000622305.1 Nannospalax galili
ATAATACCCTTCTCCTATGGTCCTACCTCTCTTGAGCTCCTTCTTTCCCTTTATCCCCTAGGTTTCTTGTATGCCCTTCCCTCCCCTCTCCCGTAAACTAACCCAATTTTTATCCATATTTCCCTTATTAAGGCCTGTTTCCTACTATTCTTCTCCTTCAGGTTATTTCTTTTCTTTACCTCACTGTTTCCTTACCCTTTTCCTGATTCCTGGAGTAATGTCTGTTTGCATACTTATTTATCAGAGTCTGATGCTAGGATCTACATATGAGGGAGAACATATGTCGATTTATTTTCTGAGATTGTGTTAACTCACTTAATATAACAGTTTCTAGTTCCATCCATTTACCTGCAAATTTCATGATTTCATCTTTCTTTACTGCTGAGTAAAACTCCATCGTATAAATGAACCATATTTTCATTATCCACTCATGAATTGAGGGACACTTAGGTTGCTTCCATCTCTTAGCTATTGTGAAAAGAGCAGCAACAAACATGGATGTACAAGTGTCTCTGCAATAGGATGAGTTCTTGGGGTATATGCCAAGGAGTGGTATAACTGGGTCAAATGGTAGGTTCATTTGTAGTTTTTTAAGAGTTCTCCACACTGCTTTCCATATGGGTTGAGCAAGTTTGCAGCCCCACCAGCAGTGGATGAGTGTTCCTCTTTCCCCACATCCTCTCCAACATTTGGTATCATTTGCTCTCTTGATCTTACCCAGTCTGCATGGGGTAAGATGAAATCTTGAAGTGGTTTTAATTTGCATTTCCCTAATTATTAGTGATGTTGAACATCTTTTAACTGTTTGATAGCCATCTTTACTTCCTCTTTGGAGAACTTTCTGTTTAGCTCCTTAGCCTATATTTTAATTGGGTTGCTTCTTGTCTTGGTTCTCTGTTTTTTGAGTCCGTTATAAATTCTGGTTATTAAACCTCTGTCAGATGGGTCGCTGGTGAAGATTTTCTCCCATTCTGTGGGTTTTCTGTTTGCTTCCTTGGTTGTCTCCTTGATGTAAAG
>NW_008345290.1:1154791-1155484 GCF_000622305.1 Nannospalax galili
AACCTATGGATCTATTTTTGTGCTAGGACCATGTTGTTTTTATGACTAAGCTCTGTAATACAGTTTAAAATCTGGTAATGTAATCCCCCCAGTGTTGCTCTTAGTGCTCAGGGTTGCTTTGGCTATCTGAGGTCTTTTGTGCTGCCATATGAATCTTAGGATGTTTTTTTCCAATTCTGTGAAAAATGTCATGGGGATTTTGATTGGCATTGTGTTGAATCTATAAATGACTTTTGGTAGGATGGTCATTTTCACAATGTTAATTCTTCCAATCCGTGAGCATGGGAAGTCCTTCCATCTTCTGATGTCTTCCTCAATATCTCTCTCTCTTTAAAGATTTAAAATTTTCATTGTAGAGGTCTTTAACATCTTTGGTCAGGTTTATTCTGAGATTCTTTTTTTTTATTTTTTGAAGCTATTGTGAAGGGGAGTGTTTCCATGTGCTCTTTCTCTGATTGCTTGTTATTGGTATACAGAAAGACTACAGATTTTGTAGGTTAATTTTGTAACCTGCCACTTTACTGAACATGTTAGTAATTTCTAAGAGTTTTCTGGTGGAATGTTTGGCATCTCAGGTATAATATAACATTTGAAAAAAAGGGATAATTTGAACTCTTCTTTTCCAATTATTACTCATTTAAGTTCCTTCTCTTGTCTTATTGCTCTTGCAAGAGTTTCAAACACTATGTTAAA
>NW_008345290.1:1156208-1157286 GCF_000622305.1 Nannospalax galili
TTGTTGATTTGAAGGCGCTTTCTTTCTTTTGGTTAACTGGGCTAGCGGTCTGTCAGTCTTGTTTATCTTTTCAAAAACCAGCTCTTGGATTCATTGATTCTTTTATTGTTTTCTTTGTTTCAATTTTATTAATTTCTGCCCTGATTTTTGTTATTTCTTCTTATCTGCTGGGTTTGGGTTTCATTTGTTGTTGCTTTTCAAGTATCTTGAGTTGCAATGTTAAGAGAGGTTTTGTTGTATTGTATTGTCAATTTCATTTAGTTCTAGGAATGCTTTTATTTCTTTCTTAATTTCTCCTTTGACCCATTCATCATTCAGGAGTGTGTTGTTTAATCTCCAAGTGTTCATGTAGTGATTAGGGCTTCTTCTGGTGTTGATTGTAAGCTTTATTGTATTGTGGTCTGATAGAATGCAATGGAATTATTTCATCTTTTTATATTTGTTGAGGTTTGTTTTGTGCCCTAGTATATGGTCGATTTTGGAGAACCATGGGGTGCTGAGTAGAAAGTATGTTGTTTGGTGCTTGGGTGGAATACTCGGTAGATGTCTGTTAAGTCCATTTGATATATGGCATTGTTTAATTCAGACGTCTCTCTGTTAACTTTCTGCCCTGTTGACCTATATAATGGCGACAGTGGGGTATTGAAGTCCCCTACTATTAATGCGTCGGGATTAATCTGGGTCTTAAAGTCCTGTAGTATTGTTTTTATGAAGTTGGGTGCACCAGAGTTTGGTGAATATATTTTCAGGATTGTAGTATCTTCTTGATTTATTGGTCCTTTGATCAGAATGAAGTGGCCCTCTTTATCTCTTCTGATTAGTTTTAGTTTAAAGTCTATCTTGTCAGATATTAGAATTGCAATGCCTGCTCTTTTCTTAGTGCCATTTTCTTGGTATATTTTTTTCCATCCTTTCACTTTGAGATAGTGTCTGTCCTTGAAAATGAGATGAATTTCTTGCAGAAAACAAAAAGATGGGTTTTGTTTCTTAATCCATTCAACTAGACTGTGTCTTTTGACTGGGGAGTTCAGTCCATTAATATTTAAAGTTATTAATGAAAGATGAGTATTGAATCCTG